>NC_037676.1:5870668-6142766 GCF_003255815.1 Theropithecus gelada
GGTTATAGCAGGGTTCCAGTATCAAAGTAATACACAAAAATAAAGATTTTTATGATGGTTTGTAGCATGACTAAGGAAAAAATTACCCCTAGATAATCAGGAACTAGTTCAAACTATTTCTAATGCATAAGCTTATAAAGGCTTCACTCCTTGATAACTTCATGATAGAGAAATTAGTTTTGTTCTAGCAGCTTTTTTAACTCATGAGTTAATAAACCCCATTATAATAAAAATATGTGTAACCACAGGTAACATAGTAACATGTTAAGTACATCAGAGGCTATATGAACAAAAAACAGGTAAATATTGATGTGCAGGTGAGTTTAAATCTGGCCAAAGCAGGAATCCGAAAACCTTCAAAATGCAGCCTCCATATGTGAAAGAGGGTTGTTACTGCTGATCCCATGGATATTAAATATTATGGGAGACTCTATGCCCCCAAACTGAATAACTTGAATGAGATAAACCAATTCTTCAAAGACACAATCTACCAAAACTCACACAAGAAGAAATAGAAGAACATTTTGGATGATTCCAAATTCGGGGAATAAAGCTTCTATAAACATCTATGTGGAGGTTTTTGTGTGGACATGTTTTCAACTCATTTGAGTAACTATTAAAGTATGGAAAGAGGATGTTTAGTTTCGTAAGAAACAGCCAAACGGTCTCCCAGAGTGGAGTACCATTTTGCAAATGAGTGAGCGTGTCTGTGGATCCAGATTCTTGCTGGAATTTGTGTTGTCACTCTAGATATTCTAGATTACAGACATTCTAGTACCTACGTAGTGACGTCACAATTGTGTTTTTATCTGAAACTCAATATTGATCTATGTGGTTGCGCATCTTTCATATGCTTATTTGCTTTCTGCATATCATTACTTCCAGTGGATGAATAAACAAACTGTGGCACATGCATGTGATGGAATATTACTCGCTGAGAAAAAAATGAGTTATCAAGCCACAAAAAGACAGGGAGAAATTTTCAATGGATATTTCTAAGTAAAGAAGCCAGCCTGAAAAGATCATATACTATATGATTCCAACTAGATGGCATCCTAGAAAAGGCAAATTGATAGAAAGAGTATAAAGATTAGTGGTTGCTAGGAGCTAGCAGGGAGTGAGGCAGGTAAGAAGGGGTCCATGGCAGGGGTACAAGGGCTTCTCCATGATAACAACTTGCATCAATGTAGTACCGTTTTTGCCACTGATGAATCAATGGCAAAAAGGAATTCTAGTTTCACTAGAATTATTATTATTCTGCATTGAAACGACTGTGTATTATTTATACTGTAAGAGTGGATACATGACATTATGCATTTTTCAAAACTCATAGAACTGTACAACAAAAGTAATGTATGCTAAGGTAAACTATGTCAGTTCATAATCACATATCAATATTGGTTTATCAGATGCAAAAAAATGTAACACACTGATGCAAGTTCATAATAATTGGGGAAGCCATGTGAAGAGGAAGGGGATATGTATGTGAACTCTCTATACTTTCCATTTAATATTTCTGTGAACTTAAAACCTCTTTGAATAATTTTAGCAATTTTTACAAAGTAATTTATTAAAAAATACAATATAATCTGAGAAATATTCAACAGTTGCCTGACAGTTCCTGTGTTTACCAGCCCGTTAAAAAATGAAACAAAAATGAATACCCGCTAGAGCCAGGTTATCCAAGTGGTTTTCCTTAAAAGAAGTTAAAATGATATAATTCTAAAAATAGCATAATAGCTTAAAAATCACAAAGCTTTTCAGAAAGTTTGAGAAAATTATATAAGATAAAGAAAACCTGCCTGAAATTGTTTAGCCATTCATGTAATGACTAAATAACTTCCAAGACAATTTCAGAAACGTCTGAATAAACCTGGAGTGAATTAGAACCAAGTAATGCTTAAATATATCAACGCTGTTAAATAATGCATATACATTCTTTCTTGATACTAGAAATAGGTGTGACTATTTTGTGTCAACTCCATTTCCTATATTAAAGAGTTGAACTCCAGGACTTAGCTTAGGCTCTGCACAATTTCTTTTCTACACCTGTCTTTTCCATACATCTTGCCATTGTGCTGCCATCTTGGTTGCTTTCATTTATGATTCCTCTATAAGTACCAACTCTTGCCCTTGACTCTATATTAAAGTAAAATTCTATCTTTTAATGAAAACATTCAAATAATATATACTCCTCAGAAGAATGCAAGTCTTCATAAACATCCACATGAAGAAAGGAATGGCTAAGATCAATAACAGTGTACTTTAAATAGAGGTCATCATCGTTCTGAAAATTAACCAGAGTAATGCTTGAATGTACAAGGTTTCACTTCTGAATCAAGTGATAACATTGGACAAGTAAGTGAGATTGTATTCCCATTTTAAAGATGGAAACAGAGAGGCTTGGAGAGTGTAAGTGAGGAGCCAAAGGTCACCCTGGGCAGTAGTGGTGAGGCTGGGAGCCATCCCCACAGCTACCTCTCTCTCGGTAGAATTTTGAGCTGATACTTATAGGAAAAATCATCGCAGAGTTGTAAAAACACAAACATTTCCAGGATTAAAAATAAAACCTTTTCTTAAGGATTATATTTAGAATTACGCTTCAGGTTATAAACACACACACACATACCCGTACCCCTCCAGTCAGCCCTTCACATCCATGGGTTCTGCCTCTGCAGATTCAAACAAGGATGGATAAAACATGTTTGGGAAAAACAAGAATGACTAAATCTGCACTGAATATGTACAGACTTTTCTCTCGTCATTATTCCCTAAGTACTACAGCATAGCAACTACTTGCACAGCTCTTATATTGTATTATGTATTATAAGTAATCTAGAGATAATTTAAACTATACTGGAGAACGAGCATAGGTTATATACAAATGTTATACCATTTTGTGTCAGGGACTTGGGCATTTGTGGAGCTTGGTATCTGTGGGAGATCCTGGAACCAATCCCCCACAGAGACCGAGAAGTGACACTATATGGATTCACAACATGAATTATAATTGGATTTTCCCCATTACTCCATAAAATACAGCTTAATTAATTTACAGGTAAACTTTTAGTGCAGATATATTAGTTAGGTGAGATAGTTGATATAATAAAAGGCAATTAGAGTAAACAATGTGATCATTAGGGAAATGAAAGCCTGACAGGATGTAAGTTTAGGGTGAGGGCTGATGGTGATGGAGCAACAACCCAATACATGTTTCCACATTTCTTGATGTTTAAGGCATTCCCTAGTGACTTTGGTTAGACATCTTTTGTGTGTGCATAAAGAGAACACTTACTCAAACAAGCAGTACACTAATGACTACATTTTTGAATTATTGCTATTTTATAACACTGATTAATGCCAAGAGCTACAATTAACTTGGAAACTGTTTTGATGAAACATGGTATTTGGAAACCCAGTAGCTGGTGTAATTGGAGGGCTGCAGAAATAAGTAGTGACCAGTGACCATGGTCAGCTTCTCTTCAAGAGCTTCCACTTCCTGCAGACATGCACTGTAAGGCTTCACTTGAACTTCTTGCCCTAACATAAACTGGACTACTAGAAGAGGACTTCTTGAACCTTAATATGCATACAAATTACTAGAAGTTCTCATTAAAATGCAGAGTCTAATCAATAGGTCTGAGGTGGGGTCTCTGACTCTGCATCTCTGAAATGTACCCAGGTGGAGCTGACAGAAAAATACAGGACACCCAGGTAATTTGAATTTCAGATACTCAATGAAAAATATCTTTTTCTATGTATATCTGAAATATAAAATTATCCTGGTGTCTTGTGTTTTTTTTTTTTTTTTTTTTTTTTTGCTGAACTTGGTAACTCTATTCCCAAGTTATGGCAATGCTCCTGGACCCGGGCCATACACTAAGAGCAACCCTCTGGAATTCACATGCCTTCAGAGAACAGGCAGGGGAGCATAAAATGGTGAAGCCACTAGACTTAGTTTATTAGAGAGTGATATGGTTTGCCTCTGTGTCCCCACCCAAATCTCACCTTGAAGTGTAATAATCTCCATGTGTCATGGGGGGTACCTGACAAAAGGTAATTGAATCAAGGGGGTTGGATTTTCCTGTTGTTCTCATAACAGTGAATAAGTTTCATGTGATCTGATGGTGTCCTAAAGGGGAGTTTGCCTTAACACGCTCTCTCTTGCTTACTGTCATGTAAGACGTGACTTTTGTCTTCTCCCATGATTGTGAGGCATCTCAAACCATATGGAACGGTGAGGCCATTAAACCTCTTTTAAATTTCCCAGTCCCATGTATGTCTTTATTAGTAACGTGAGAACAGACTAATACAGAGTCTTGGGTCAGTATATTAGACAGACATAATAATAAGTGCATCCTAACCTAGCGATGGATCCACAAAATACATGAGAGAGAATCAAAAAAGAAAGACAATCAATTCAACAATTATGGTCTGATATTTCTTTATTCTTTTTCAGTAATAGGACAATAAGACACAATCATGAACAATAAAGGTGTATGGATCGTGAAGCTGCTCAGCTGTGACTCTGTATTTACGTGTCTTTCTAAATGTTAGCGTGGTTATCATGGTACACAACATAATATTCTTGGAATTTCCTTAAAAATAAATCTAAGTAAGGACTTTCAGGTTTAGCTCTGACATGCAAAAGGCTTAGAAGTCATCATTCCTATCCTCACAGCAAGACCAACTTGGAGATATGCTCTTGGACCCACTAGAAAATTCAGTTTGCAGAGAAAACCACTACCCTGAACTCTGGACAGATGGTAGCTCCAGAGAGCCACGGCTGAGACGTGTGACTTGGAGGAGAAACCCTGGGGGGTCCATACAGTGGTCGGAACATTTAATAGTAAATGGGAGGAACCACTGGAGTGGCATGAGAGTGGGAATCTCCAGGGGACAGCAGTCTCAGAGGGGTCCACACATTTGTGGTCCTTACTTCTGGGAAACTCATCAAGTTCTCACGGTGAAGATCCAAGATGGAGCCCCTCTTGGCTCTGGCAGAGCAAATGGAAGATTAACCTTTGTGACGTACACTTAGCACATTCTCTATGGTAAAGGCCCACCAATCAGGGGAGAAGACTTCACCAGAGACGTACCCCAAATGGGGAAAGGGCATTTCTTCCCCTTCATTCCCCTCTAGCTTTCCTAAAAGAAGCTAAGAAACATGAACATCACAGCCCAAAGACACTGGCCCACCTCCAGCCTAAGATTTAATCACAGGATCATAGGATGCTCCCCTTCCCCACACTTCCCATGATGGTCATGGCTTACCAGCAGGGCTACAGGATAATACCTGGCTTACAGCTGAAAGAGCTGCAAGATGAAGACTCTTTCTGAGGAAGAGTTCTAAGCAAAGCCCAAAGACAGCATGGGAACTAGAAATTACGCTGGAGGAAGCTGAAGCTGCTGGCATTTATAGCTACAGCAAATATTAAACAGCCAAACTATTAGTCAAATAAACGAAACCTTGCCTGAATTACATGTTTACCAGTTTCTACTCGCTGGTACATCATATTCATTTTGCAGGAAGAAAATTGCAAAGCATGCTAAAAAAAAAAAAATGGAAAAAAACACAGTCTGAAGAGACAAAACAAATTTGAGAGCCATATGTAGAGATGACAAATTTTTCTACTATCCAGCAGGAAATTTAAAATAACGGTGATTAATATGGTAAGGGCTCTAATGATGGAAAAGAAATGTGCAAGAGTAGATGAGAAATATAAGTAGAGAAATGGAGACTCTTAGAAACAAACAAAAATCACTGAAATAACCAACCTAATTAAGAAAAAGAATGTCTTTAATGGCCTCATCAGTAGGTTGGGTTTTGTTAGAAATTTTAAAACAAAAGAGAACAATGAAATATTTTATGTATTGAAAATAAAAACAGGCAAAAACCATCAGCTTAGAAGTCTATATTCGGTGATGATTTCATTCAAAAGTAAAGAAAAAAATAGTTTTTCGAAACAAAAACAGAGAATTGATCCCCAGCAGACCTGCCCTGTAAGAAAACTTTCAAGAAATTTTTAAGGGACAAAAAGAAAAATATCCTTCAGAAATTCATATCTTCATAACAGAAGATTATTGCAGAAGGAATATGAGGGTAAATATAATCTTTTAAACAATTATTACTTCATCAAAAGATAACCATTTGTTTAAAGTAGTAATGTTAGCAATGCATTGGGTGATTGTAGTGGATGAATAGGTGAAATGAGTGACAACAACGCCACAAGGTACAGAAAAAAAAATGGGACTACTCTGGACAGCACCTATGCTATCTGCCAAGAGGTATAGTGTCATTTGAAAGTGGATATAGATTAGTAAAAATTAAGTATATTGAAAACTCTAAGGCAATTGCTGAGTAAATAATAAACAAGTGTATATGATATAATACAAGAATATAAAATAGAATGATATATAAGGTTCAGTTAAAACCAAAGAAATCAGATAAAGAGAGGACTAAAGATAACAAAAAAAAATAAATGTAATGAATAAAAAATAGTTACAAACATGGCAGGTATCAATTCAACTATATCAATGGTCACTTTCAATAGAAATGTCCCAAATTAACCAATGAACAAAGATGTTCAAAGTGGATGAAAACACAAGACCCTGTTATATTTTGCCTCAAAGATGTCCATTTTAAATATAAAAACAAAGATAGATTAGAAATAAAAGGATAGAGAAAGATAGACCATACTAACACTTACTAATTTAAAACTGGAGAAGCTAAAGTATCTTCATTCCAAGAGGAGTTTGGAACAAGTTAAATTATCAGGGATAGAGAGAGGCATAACAGTGATAAAGGGGTCAATTCTGTAAGAAGACACGACAACCCTAAATATGTAGTTAACATAAAAGCATCAAAATACATGAGGCAAAACTAGAAGAACTGAAAGGAAAAATAGACAAATCCACAGTTATAGTTGGAGGCTTCAACACCATGCCTTCAGTAACTGATAGATCAAACAGATCAAACAGGCCAAAAGCATAAAATTGACCTGAGCAGGACTATTCATTGACTTGATCTAATTGACATTTAGAGAATACTCCATCCCAAATTGGCACAATTCATGTTGTTCTCAAGCTCTTAGGGAGCATTCACTAATATATTCCATGTTCTGAGTCATAAAACACATTGTAAAATTTTAAATTGACAGAAATCATGCAACATATTGTCTTAGAACACAACAGAATCAGACTAGTAATCAACAGAATCAGACTAGTAATCAACAGAAAGATAGCTGGAAAATCTAAAATATTTGGAGATTAAACAACACATTTCTAAGTAACACATGAATTCAAGAAGTCTCAAGTCCAGGCTGGACTTAAACTCCAGGGCTCAAGCAATCCTCCTATCTCAGCCAAGTAACTAGTACAACTTAAATTATGGCTTAAAAATATTTTTAAATAAATGAAATGAAAATACAGCTTATCAAAATTTGTGGGATCCAGCACAAACACCACTTAGAAATTTATAGCATTGAATGTATGGATTAGAAAAAGAAAAAGTCTACAATCAATATTACGTCTTAGACAACTAGAAAAAGAAGATAAATTTAAGTTGAAGCAATTATAAGAAAAGAAATAGTAAATATTGGGAGAAAATCAAGGAAACTGAAAACAAAAAAAATACAGAAAAATAAAAAAGCTATTTTTTACAAAGATCAATAAAATTGATAAATCTGTATCCAAGCTAACCAGAAAAAAGGAGACACAAATAAGTAATATCAGAAATGAAAGAGGGACATCACTACTAATCTCATGGATAATAAAAGGGTAATAAGGGAATATTGTGAACAATTCTATACCCTCAAATGTGATCATATAAGTGAAACACCAATTCCTTGAAACACACAAACTACCAAAAACTGAAGAAAGATAATCTGAAATCAGCCTTTGTCTATTGCAGAAATTGAAACAATAATTATTTACATTATCCAAAATAGAATCATAGCTTTATGATTTAATGGGTGAATTCTACCACACATTTAAGGAAGAAATATGACACCAATTCTCCACAATTTCTTTCATCAATCTTGGAGAAATTATATATATATAAATGTAACAAAATAGTTTGTAAAGAAACCCACAGGAATAGAATCAGTTAGGTTTACTTCTCTTTGACAAAGAACAAAAGGCAAAGGATACTTTTCAACAAATGATGCTGGAACCATTGTACTTCCATATGCCAAAAAATAGACAAAGATTATAAACCTTTACACAAATTAACTCAAAGTGGATCATGGGCCTGAATGTAAAGCAAAGAATGATAAAATATGTATAAGAAAACATAGGAGAAAATCTAGATGGCCTTGGGTTTGGAAGCATGATGTATGTAAGGAAAAATTAATTATTTGCAGTTAATTAAAATTAAAACATCTGATCTGCAAATCACAGTGTTTCAAAAATGAAAATCAAGCCCTAGACTGGGAGAAAAGATTTACAAAATGAATATATAATACTGGACTTGTATCTAAAATATACAATGCTTAACATTTAATAAGAAAACAAACAACTCATTTAAAAAATGAGCAAAAGATCTGAATGGACACCTCATTAAAGAAGATATATAGCTGGCAGATAATCATGAGACAATAGTCAATATCATCTTTTATCAGGGAATTGCAAATGTAAGATAATGACACATCTCTGCACATCTATTAGAATGTCTAAAATCAAAAATATTGACAATACCCCTTAATGGCCAGGATTTAGAGTAATAGCAACTCTCATTCATTTCTAATGGAAATGCAATATGGTACAGCCACAGTGGAAGGCAGTTTGGCAATTTTTTTAAAAAGCTAAACATAACTTTGCCATTCAACCCAGCAATCAAGCTCCCAGGGACTTAATTCAATAGGTTTGAAAACCTATGCACACACAAAACTTGCGTGCATGCAGATGTTTCTAGCAGTTTTAATCAGAATCATTAAGAACTAGAAACAACCAATATATCCTTCAACTGGTCAAGGGACATACAAACTCTTGTACATTTATAAAAGGCAGTATTCAGCAGCAAAAAGTGAGCTATCAAGCTGTGAAAACACATATGTAGCATCTTCAATCACATTGCCAATTAAAATAAGTCAAACTGAAAAGGCTGCATCATTATGTGATTCCAATTATCTGACACTCTGGAAAAGTTAGAGATAAAAAGATCAGCAGTTTTCATGGGACTGGAAGAGGTGAGGAGGGATACCAATGTGTTCACATATGGGGGTTCTTCAAGGCAGTGAAATTCTTCTGCATGATAAGTAAAATGATGGATAGAGGGCATTATGCATTTATTAAAACCCACATGTCTTCACAGCACACAGTTGATCTTAACATGCAAATTTAAAAAATATGAGAAAGTAACAGGATCCTAGAAAGGAAGGCATAACGTCACAAGAGAATCTGTCTCTATTACAAATGTATGAAACGACGTGACAAAAGGTGCCGACCTACATTAACCTTGGAAATGAGTGGAGACTGGTAAGACTAAAAGCAAAAGGAACTGTACATAAGCACCCTTATTATGGTTGGCGAAGTGATTTCCTACATGGCTACAGTTAACAATTCCAATATTTCTGTACTATATACTGGTATTGAATTACTAATTAAATGCATGTGGAAAAGAGGAATCTTCTTTCTCACTTTCAGTGTGAAAGTTTACAGAGAAAGGAGAGGCTAAAATGATCCATGTGATCATGCATGAGTTCGAGACATCATCAGTACCAACTCATCAGTACCGAGTCATCAGTACAAACTTACCTGTATAGACACAGATGATTATATATGGATATATTTATAAATAAGTGTTTATAAAAAGGTTGTAGGTATATGTCACTCCTTTTCTAGAAGCTGAGGGGGGCCCATAATCAATGATATTCTATTAAAAATGAGTGAACTTAATGACCAAGTCTTGTTTTCTAATATCAGACTCCACTAGAACCAGGGTTCCTTGGAGAACTGGCTGGTTCTAGGACTGAAGGGCATTCACAAGATGAGTCTAGAGTGTCTTGCAGTGCCAGAAAAGAAGAAATTGCTCAACACACACACACATAGTGCCAGTGGTAAGTCAAAGGGACACAAGATCTGATGGCAAGGATTTCCGGTAGTCAAGGAGGCACAATTTAACAAAATATATAAAACAGTAGGATTATAACTTAAAGTGTGAAACATATATCCAGGAGTCCATGCAGGTATAAATAAATGACCCAATTAATTAATAGTTGAAAATAGAAGAACTCCAAATGAAGTAAGATTCCAAATAACTTTTGTAGCTCTTCTTCCCTCAATAAGATGGAGCGTGCCTCTCCACTAATGAATGTTTGGGGTGCACGTGGTGATTTTCTTCGAAGAGAATGGTATACAAACAGGGGAAGAGAAACTTTATAGTAGAAATAACTGACAAACAGTGCTGTGGCTAGGTGGCCAAGGTCAGTATCAACATTGATAAGTAATATATAATATGTACCTTTGATTTAAAGAGATAAAAGTGGCAGTTTAACTCTGTGATTTTCCTCCCAAATGACCATAACTGCAGTCTATGAGGAAGAAAACACACAAAAAAATCTCAATTTGATGGATTTCTACAACATACTAGATCCGCAATTCTCAAATAGTTGATGTCATCAAAATAGTGAAAACCTGAGAAAATTCCACAGGCAAGAGGACCCTAAGGAGATAGGGCAACTAACTGCAGTGTGATGCTTTGGGTGAAATCCCAGAACAGAAGGTGTGAGTTAAGCAAGGACTAAGAAAATCTCAATTAAGTATGAACTTTAGTTGAAAACAATGTATTATTATTGGACTATTCATTGGAACAAATGTCCACACCAGTGTAAAATGTTACTGTTAGGAAAAGCTAGGTGGGGAGTACCTGGGAACTCTCTGTATTATCTGTAACTTTTCTGGAAATCTAGAACTGTTCAAAAATTAAAAATATATTAAAAGAAATAATCCCAAATATATACTTTTCCCTGTGAAAAACAAGGCTAACTGGTAAAAGGTAAGCATTGACTTTTTCAAACCCATCTTCTACATTTGAGAATCGTATTGAGGCAAGCAAGTAAATCAATCTTTCTCTCTGCTCATTCTGTTAGGTTTTCCTTATAATGGCTTCCATAATACCCTAGAAGGGTACCAGGGTCCATGCTGTGATAATCCACACAAATAATTACTCCTCAATTAAATCAAGATGCTTAGAATATTTAACAGCCTTCATCCTCTGATGTGGATTGAATTTATCTTCAAGAATACTTTGGATAAGGCAAAGCCTGTAGAGAGATAAACACTCAGCAGCTATCTTGTGCTCATGGCAGAAAGTCCAGGAGAGCTCCAGGAGCCACAAACCCAGGAGGTCACGCATCCAAACCAACTTCAGCAACTGATGCTCCCAGGCTCATTGTCACAAAAGCAAAAAAACAAAAACAAAAACAAAAAAAACCCAAAACACTTTTTGTGGTTGTATGACCTTAACTGACTGAATGAAATACCCAACCAATGTATACATCTGAACCATCATTTCAAACCACCAGGAAGTTTATACAGTTCTCTGGCCTATGTGTGTCTCCTGCCTATGATGCCTTGCTCTTGCTATTTCTTGGCTGAAACATATTTATGTGGAGTGTTCACCTGATAAACACCTGATGTCCTGTGAAGGCAGCTTCGTAGGAATGCTGGCTCCCACCTTTGTCCCAACACCACTCTTCACAGACTATTATCTTAGCACCTGCCATGATTAATTTCATGGACATCCTCAATAACCTCCCCTACTAGTCACGTTTATAAAGGTCAAAGAATTTTACTTATTATTTTATCTACATTGTCTAATATATGAGATGTAAGCAACCCTAACATATATATTTGCTAAATTAATGAAGGTGCTTATTAATTTAGCAAATTAATACATGTGCTTATATTTGTACTTATTTTTCTGTTTTCTGTCTATTCAAATATTCTTGATAATAGAATAATGAAAGTGTTCTCCATTCCATACATCACTTTTTTTTTTTTTTTTTTTTTTTTTTTTTTTGTGATAGGGTCTTGCTGTGTCTCCCAGGCTGGAATGCACTGGTGTGAACATAGCTCACTCCAGTATTGAGCTCCTGGACTCAAGCAATTCTCTTGCCTTAGCCTCCAAAGTAGCTAGGACGATAGGTGTGCACCTCCACATATGGCTGATTTTTTAAAAATGTGGTAGAGATGGGGGTCTTGCTATGTTGCCCAGGCTGGTTTGGAACTCCTGGCCTTAAGCAGTCTTCTTGCCTCAGTCTCCCAAAGCACAGGGAACACAAACATGAGCCACCAGATGGTCCGGTACACCAATTTTAACAGAAAGAAGATGAGCTGATTTTTATTTTAGCCCTTATGCTAATTTTGCCTAGCATGTATATGTGTCCAACACATGCGTGCACACACACAGACACATCCCAACCTAGGAATAAACAAAATGAATTTACCTTAGTGCTTAACTTGTTCACAAACATGTTCAGTATTTTCGGAAGGATGGTAATAGCACTTACCTTCTTGGGTCTATTTACTTACAAATTCATTCATTATAGAAAGAAAATGATCCTGTCATATTTAATCTGTAGATTCTCTGAATATAGACATGTAAATTTTGAGGAATGCATTGATTTCAATAAGCTGCTATGAAAACCAATAATTTGGATGTCTCATGGAGCTCACTAAATGTGATGTTTGCACACTTCAAATCTCATTCTCACAAAGCTTCAGCAATAAAAACTCCTAAACCAAGTAAAAATATATTTTTTATAAATGTTCCATTTATTTCAAATAATATTTGACTTAAAAAGCTACAATTTGTTAGAAGAATTTTGACATTTAGATTTTCTCATAACACAATTGGATCTGTTTGTCCAACATTTTATTAAATACTTAGTAGCATTTTAAAATAGATTTCGTACAGTGTGCCTATTGTATTCCACTAGAATTTTTAAAATATGTGCAATCAAACCTAGTTAATTTCCCTTGAAAATGTGTAAATTATTTTAAATATACCAATTATCAAAAACACATCTTTAAATTTGAACAGTAATACAATTTCCTGACCTAAACATCTTTTAAAGGCTAAGTGACTAGCTGTAAATGTTAAGTCAAAACAGAAAAAAAAATGAGAATTAATCTTTTACTGCATTTTAAAAGGACATCTTTCATGAAGTTTTAGATATTAAGCTATCTTCTTATCAATCTCTGGAGTGATTAACTTTGAGTGATATATACTTTTGGCTCAGCTACACATTCGAAATAATTTTAAAAGTTATGATATCTTTTTAAGTAGTTGTAATTTTAATGTGTAGTCCATCAAATCTGACATGAATTAGGCAAGAGCTACACCAACCTATTGTGTTGTATTATTTTACATTTTGCGATATGTATCAATATCGATAATATCAATATCAAGGAGTTATTTAAGATTTTCAGAAATTAACTGCAAGTGCAAAAGGCAAGCCAAGTGAAGGCACCTGTTGGACTAAGATTTGACAAAGCTGTAGTGACTGCACAGGAACAGAGCTTCTCAGTTACGACTCAAGAGTGGCTGAGAAAGAACGCCACGTGGGTACCACCCAAAGGTGGACCATCCTTCGATTTCCAACAGTAAAGGAAGTATCCAGCCACAAAGATCTTCTAGCATTGAAGCAAGAATTACAATAACCAACTTATGTCAGAAACAAGTGTGATCACGATTTTCAACGTGAGGTTTGGGTCTTCAGCTACCAACCATGCTTCATGAGCCTCAGGTAGGAATAATTCCACAAGCACAGTTGACCTGGAGGAATTGCTTTCAAGTATGAATGTCCTAAAACTTCCTGAAGCTCCATAAAAACTTCAAATGTGATGGACACTTATGTGCAAAGACGTGTACAACTTGTAAAACAATCCATTTTCTTCAAGTGTAAGGATAGAACAATTTTTTAAAAATCCTCTACATAAGTTAATATAATGATGAAAATGATGAGTAAGAAAGTCTGGTTACCAAAAAAGTTAAGTACAGTAATTCCTGTAAAGTCCCTTCAGTACAGAAATGTCCTTACAAATATGAAGTGTGTGCATTCTGATGTAAGTCTGAAATGATATACCTCATAGGTATTAAGTTGTCACTATTAGTTGTTAAAATTAATATTGATTTTATCTCCATGATTTTGCTTACCTGTATCTTGTTTATATTTATTCATATAAAATTATATTTTAAATGATTAAAAATAAATCTTGTATAAAAAATTTAAAGAAGACTATTTTTTTAATCAAAGGACTCACTAGAATTACTTTAAAGATCTTCTTTAGCAAATTAAAATTATGTTTTGGTACCTAATATTTGAATTATATAAGATTCCTAAAGGGAAGATGGATTGGGGCTAGATTGTATGGGTAAATATGTCTCTTACGTAATTGAAGATTCACGATTTAAAGGTCAAATTATTTGTTAGTAGCTTGGATGGAAATCTCTCTAAATGCAATAGTACCAGCTCCTTATCTGTTGTCCAAATTATTAAAAAATGGACTGTTTGTTCTCATTGTGGATATTATTCTCTTGTATTATAATATGGAGACCCTTAAAGGCAAGTGTGGAGACCGTATGTGGCACTGGTTAATGCTACTGCTCTAAATGGCTTCTGAATGAAAGAGATTTTGCTGTCTGCCCAGTCTATATCGTTTACAGGCTTATCTGAGCCATCTCCCCAGATCCTGGACCTGCTTAGGGCATCTGGGTCCTAGCGGTAGGTACACCAGCTGTTTGAAAGTATGAGTGGCCAAAAGATTTTAGAATGATTTATGCCAAAACGATAGCACACTACCGTCACAAGAGCTGCCAGAAATGATGCAGACATACAAATATCTGACTCACACAGACACAGAAAAAGAAACTCACCCCTTTCTCCATACATTTAGAGAAGGACTCATTCTCTTCATACTGAAGATTCAAAGCAGGGTATCCAATCATCTCTTTTGTGTGAGACAGAGACAGTTACCCAAACTTCTAAGGATATCTATTCTCATTTTCTCCAGGGCCCCACAATTTTGCTAAACACAAGACCTCATGGCTCTCAATTCCAGGAGAGAAGTAAGGCACAGTAACTTAAAGACAATTTACTACCCAAGAAAACCTGTGCACCACACAGCCCAGATACCACCAAGGGTGCTTCACGTCTTATCTCCACGGAGGTTCAATCAGCACAAAGGTCTCTCTGATCTCGAGTATCTGACCACCTTATACCTAACACTGGGTGCTCAAAACTAATTGGTTAATAATGATAATCAGCTATCAACATTTTCCCAACTCTCCGTAGTAATAAAGTACAAAACCCAATGAATAAAATCAAATTTATGGAACTTCTGGTATCATTTTGGGTCAAACAGCAACCATCATGTATTTACAAACCAATCAGGAGGATGAATTTGGATGTAGGAGATGAGTTTCTCCTCCTTCCTTTTGTGGATGGAATCATGGTTCACAAAAGGTAAAGAGACTGGTAAGAGCAGTGGAAACAACAACAAAAAAAAATGGTGTTAGCCACAAGGCCCTTGAAAAATTTAAGAGTTAGGCACATTTCAGAGTAATTTTGAACATTAATTATAATCTTTGTCATAAAAAAAACCTTTAAAAACTGCATTAATTTGATGTTCAATGCATAAGTGGATACCTAGTGGAAGGGTTTGGTTTTAGTAGAAAATTTTCTAAATATATTGGTGAGCAAGGGTAGGACTCAGTTCTGCCCAGCAGCAACACAGCACGTTGAAATGTTCCATAATCAAAACATTTATTCCGTGCAGGCTGTGCTCACACTGACATACTATGAAAGAAATGTCTTCAGAATGCTCACTGTAAGCCTCTAAATCCTTCTTAATGTCTGATTTCTATCATGAGCTAAAAATTTAATTACTTACAAAAACTAAAAGATGAAAAACCTTTTTGAAGATTAAAACTCCTTTTTTTTTCTTGCCCTCATACCTGGTCTTTAGCATTATGAATTGATGATTTTATCTGTATAGCCAATGTTAAGTTAAAAACGGAAGGCAAATATGCCCTAGTTGGACAAAGTTCTACTTTTTCCTCTGCTGTTTTCATGTTGGATTCAGTTGACCATCTACTTTTACTCTCAACAGTGCTCTGGTTTGAGTGATAAATTAGAGGTTACTTAAGGTATAGGGTAAGAGTCCTAGATATACTTGGTAAAAGCTTAATAAAAACTTACCAAACCTTGAAGGCTACTATCCAACAGATTAAGATTCTTACTAGTTTAGGTGAAAAATGATACCACAGAAAAATCACAAGCTTTATTAACAGAGGAAGCAGCATAGTTTTCTCTTCTCCAACAAGCTGGTTTGCATTAACAAGTGACCTGTCTGTTTTCTTATATGGTGAACGCAGATTAAACTAAAATCTGCAAAGGAGTTTGCGTATTTAATATGTAATGATTCTAGAGATCCTTTTGAGATGAGTTTAGCCTGGGAAAACCTGGAACAGAATGTCAAGTAGATTGAGCTTTTTCTCTCTTCCAGAATAAGCTTTTGGGTGCATTCCAGAAATATTGCTATATAATCTCTTTAAATGTTGATTCAGAGAAAGGAATACTTCCTCTATTAGGAGGTGGCCTAGTTAAATCAGGCTTCATTGACTATAATCTGAGGCTTTAAGGGAGAACATCACTCAGTGTAATGACTGATTTTAAATGGTGACTGACTGCGTTGTTCTACTTCTCAACTTTCTGATTCTGCAGGAAATTATGTCTAGATTGTTTAACAAAACTATACAAAATTCTGTTGGAATACTGTGCAGTCATAAAAGTAATAAGATCATGTCCTTTGCAGGAAAATGGATGAAGCTGGAAGCCATTATCCACAGGAATGGAAAACCAAACACTGCATGTTCTCACAAGTGGGAGCTGAACAATGAGAACACATGGACACAGGGAGGAGAACAACACACACTGGGGCCTGTTGGGGTGGGAGGAGGGAGAGCATTAGGAAAAATAGCTAAAGCATGCTGGGATTAATATGTAGGTGATGGGTTAATAGGCGCAGCCAACCACCATGGCACGCATTTACCTGTGTAACAAACCTGCACATCCTGCCCACGTACCCCAGAACTTAATTTTTTTCTTTTAAAGAGAGATGTTCTGGTGTCGTCCTCATAGGTGGAATTTCTGCATTATTAAGGTACATACATAATGACACACTGTAGACTACTCTCCGAAATATTCACACGTTTAAATAAAAATACATATCATTTTCCTCGGGCTGCCATAACAAAATATCAAAAACTGAGTGGTTTAAATAACAGGAACTTGTTGCCTCATAGTCCTGAATGCTAGACATACAATATGAAGGTGTTGGCCAGGCTAGAGTCCCTCTGGCTTTGGGAGGGAATCCTCCTGTGGCTCATGATAGCCTCTGGTGTTAGCCGGCAATCCTTGGCATTTTTTGGCTTGTAGATGCATCCATCCAGTCACATGGCCGTCTTCTCCCTGTGTCTTCACATTGTCTTCCCTCTATGCATTGTGTGTTTGCAGATTTCCGCTTTTTATAGACACCAGTCATATTGGACCAGGGCTCACTCTAATCCTCTCATCTTAACTCAATAACAATTAGCAATACAGGGAACTTCTCTTCCTCAAAATCCACACCACTACTTGTTATTTTCTGGCGTTTCTTGTTCTCTTTTTTTTTTTTTTTAACCTTGTGGGTGTCTCATTATTTTTGTTTTAGCTCTCTGATTACTATTGCAGTTGATGATCTCTCCAATGACATCCTAGACATCACAACTTCTTTCTTTCTTGGCAAATTCTTTTGATTGACAGTGCTCCTTATAGATGCTAGGTATTAATTTATTGTTGGCATCCATTATTGTAAATTTCTCCCAGTCAATTACCTCCATCTTTCCTTTGTACGCAAAGACTATTGTTGAACACAAATGCTTAATTTTGCTGTTTTTAACTCCAATGATGTATTCACTATGTTTTAAGATTTTTTAAGGCTAACAAATTTGCCTTTACCAAATGGTTATGAAGACATTGTTGAAATTTTTTTCCTCTTAGTTTCAGTTTTATATTTAATGTTTTAGTCATCAATTTGTTGAGATTTATTCTGAACAGGTATGATGTAGAGATTCAAGATTAAAATGTGCTTTGGTGAGCTAGTTTCCCACTAGTACCTCCCATGGCACTTGTCATTTCTTCAATGGTTTGGGCTGCCATTCAACTCATATACCAAGTCCTCCTACATCCACAGTCTCTTTCTTAGAACTTCTGTTTCATTCCATTAACTTATTTGTCTGTTTCTTTAATTTACTATATGCTGTGTTTTTCCCACCGCATTTTACATATCAATATTTGGTAGAGGAATTTTAGTTCCCTTGGCCTTTTTTTCAAATATTCTTATGTATTTTAAGATGCAGATCATAGAAAAATATAAATTGTAGGATCATGTGGATATGAAGGTCATTTTTCAACTCCCCTAGAAAAACACACTGCAGAAATTTTAATGGCAATTTCATTGAAGTTATTATGAATACAATTGCCCTTACTTATCATATTTTTAACAGAATTTTAATTTTCCCCATAAATTTCTAGTGGATGCTCCATGAAGTCAACTTTTAGCTATTTTCGTGGCTTTTTGTTATTTACTTTCTAATGCATTTCTTAGGATGTTAGTGCTAAGAAACATCCTAAGCACATTTGTAAATTAATCACATATCTATAAATTTTGTCAAATTCTTCTTAGCTTTGTAATAGATTATCTCTTAATATTCTGCTAACTATATGAAATTTTCAAATAAGATTATATGCTATGCAAATTATGAAACGTATACCTATATATATATATTTTTGCTTTTAAAAACATTTGTGTGCCTTATTGTTCTGCCTAGAACTTACGGTTCTACATTGAATATTCTCTTCTTGTCTTTACTCGTAGAAATATCTGTGACTTGTTATTGAAAATTTCATGATAATACTGAGTATAAAAGTTCTACATCACATATGCTCTTTGTTGTTGGATAGTGTGGTGGTCTTATATATAAAATATATTTATTTATGTATATATTTATATATTTTCTTTTGAGATGGAGTCTCACCCTATTGCCCAGGCTGGGGTGCAATGGCACGATCTTGGCTCACTGTATCCTCCGCCTCCCAGGTTCAAGCTGTTCTCCTGCCTCAGCCTCTTGAGTAGCTGGGATTATAGTCATGTGCCACCACACTTGGCTAATTTTTTGTATCTTTAATATAGACAGAGTTTTGCCATGTTGGCCAGGCTGGTCTCAAACTCCTCACCTCGTGACCCACCTGCCTCGGCCTCCCAAAGTGCTGGAATTACAGGTGTGAGCCACCATACCCATCCTACATAATATTAAGTAGGCTTTTATTTTAATTTTTTAGAATTTCTCAGAGTTAATTTCTGAGAAATTTATTTTTAATTTCTGGGGAACTCTCTTAATTTCTGAGAATCAGTGGGTGAATTGTATCATTCTTTTTAGCATATATCAAGAGAGTTGTATCATTTTAAAAAATTAATGTGGTAAATTGTATTATAGCATTTTCTGATTTCTAATTAATTTCACTTAGTTATTTTAGTCATCTCTTATAATCATGCTATCCTATATTTTAGATAAATTTGAGTCAGTTATAAGCATTATTATTGTCATAAATTACTTTTGCTTTTTTTTAGTACTCAAATTCAGTGAAAAAGAAGAATAAAGACTACCAATAACATTAAGATCTCAATGGATTATTGTGGTCTTACTATTTCTTAAACTCTTCTCTAAATCATCTTTCTTTTCAGTGATGAGCTATTGTAGTTTCTTAAATTATTAAATTTTTCCACTGGACAAATATGAGCTTCTTAATAGAATGGTAGCTCAGTCCCAACTGCTTAGGAAAAGGACTTATACTCAGTTTCTAAGTCCTCAATAATGTTGTGAATATTTATTTTTTCACCCCAATCCCAAGGACATCTCAAAGAAATAATTGTTTGCCAAAAGGCAATTGGAAAATTGTGACTTCTAAATTGGCTATTTCTATGCAAAGTGTTTTGGCCTTTTTAGGAGGTGCTGTATTAGGACTTTTTAATTAACTTCAATTTGCAAATCATCGTTGGCTAATTTGCAAATTCTATGTATTAATGTGAGTCAAGAATAGTTAATATTAAGTGTTGTCTAATCAAGTTACAAAAATAATAGGAGAATCATCAGTTTAGTGTTTATTAATACAAAGAACACTTGGAACACAGTGTGGTCTCTGAGCAAAACAATAAATGAGCACAGTCATGCATACCAAAGAAGAAACAGAAAATCCAAACTCTCATCTGAATAAATTGCTCTTAGGAAACAGTTTTAAGCCTGATAAAGGTCCTATACAGGTTTACACAGTAACAGTGACATTCTGTGGCCATTTTTACAATATTTCAGCTCAACTCTCTCCTAACAGCCTATAATACTTCCATCGCTATTATCAAAATGCCTAGGATGTGTTTTTGACACATTTTACATATTTAAATAGCAAAATTTTCTAGGGTGTATTAGTCCATTCTCACGCTGCTATAAAGAACTGCCTGAGACTGAGTAATTGATAAGGAAAAGAGGTTTGGTTGACTCAGTTCTGCGTGGCTGGGGAAGCCTCAGGGAACTTACAATCATGGTGGAAGGCACCTCTTCACAGGGCAGCAGGAGAGAGAATGAGCACCCAGCAAAGGGGAAAAGCCCTTTATAAAACCATCAGATCTCATGAGAACTCACCCAGTATCTTGAGAACAGCATGGGGGGACCCCCCCATGATCTAATCCCTTCCCATGAAGTCCCTCCCACAACACATGGGGATTACAATTCATATTACAATTTAACATGAGATTTGGGTTGGGACACAAAGTCAGACCATAGGGTAATATCATAAGTAGGATTATCCATCATTCACTCAACATTTATTTATTGAATGATTAATATATTAATATCTACTAGTTACAGTGTTAGGAATTTGAGAATATACAATACCTGTGATATTTTGCTCTATGTTTTTAGTGTATTTATCACCTCCAGTGGATTGTAAAATCCTTGAAGACTGAGGCTCTATTTTTTTACTTTCTTTTACTCTTCTGGATATATTCAAGGTCTGGGACAACTTTGGAATAAGATAAGGGCACAACAAATGCATACTGAAAAGATAATGAATGAAATAATGGAAGATGTATTAAGATACAGTTGGATAAGAACCCAAGTGACATTGTAGTGAGGAATTGGTGGAAAAAAGGTAAACTGAATAATGAGTAAGCTATGAACTATAGATATGGAGAGGAAAATAGAAAACACACTTTTATTAAGATTTCAAATTTCCCTGAATAAATTACAGTTCCTTAATTCTGAGCTCGCAAAAAACTATCCAATTCTGTCAACTAATGTATAATCCAAATAGATGTCTGAGGTTACAATGATATTAACTTTATCAGAGTTTAGTGTACAATGTTGATTTTTTGAAAACCATTTAATTTTTAATATTTAATATTCATGAAGATTTTAATTAGTTTGAAAGCTGGTCAGTGTGTCAAGATCACTAAAACTACACTCCATCCTGAATTAAGAATTTTGTACTTTCATTAAAATTAGGGGTTGGAGAGAAACTGCTTTTAATTAAAGAGCAGAGACTACCAATACCCATTTTTAAACAACAAATCTTTAGAAGATTATGGAAAACTCTACTCTAGATACCTTTTTCAGAAACAATGACAGAGGTGTAGCAAATTGTACACTTAGTTTCAATAGCACCATTTGTTGGGGAGCTGAAACAATGTCAGCCATCAGTGTTAGGTGGACATAATCATTTTGCTAATTGTTTACTAATTTAAATAAAAAGATTGTAAAAATGTCTTTAGGAATTAACATGCATCATCTAATTTGAAGAAATGGCCATTGGTTCAACTATTCTAACCAGTGTTAGGTTGAGAGAAAATCATCAGGAAACATACAATGAGTTGAAGGAGGTATATTGATTATAAGGACGATTGTGTTTCAGGGGCTTATCCTGTTGTCCCTGAAAACCATCAGACTTGAGTTTCACTGAATCAGCACTCCCACATCCCTGGTGACTGCCTTCTCAGGGTCTGGATACCAAGAATGGCACCCAAAAGAGATACATGGACCTCAGAATTCAAAGTACCGTACCAAAAATGTACTCTTTCTTTTAGCCTTTTTACTGAATTTACTTTATTGGTCAATTTTCTTTGACATTCAGTTCTTTTCCATGTGTCCTCATTAAATGAGGCATTAAGAATTAGATAATATTCTGGGTATTTTTATATCAATTTAATTTAAGGTTGTAATGAATATTGGCCGCTATGTCAAAAGCTTCTACCCTTTTTGACATGCAAATTGATAGCCAAAAATATCTTATCCAAGAATTGTAAGGTTGATTCTTATTAAACAGTTGTATATTTATCATTGTTAAGAGATTTCTTATATCCACTTTCAATCGATGTACTAACTGTGGGTTACTGATACTATATTATTGAAGTATGCATCCTTATATGCCATCAATAATAGTATTAAAAAGAACAGATATATTGTTTAGTAATAGATGTAGAGAATTCTAAGCTGCTACTACCAATTAATTCTCTGGCTGTTTTGAGTTACTAAAACCTGTTAAAAGTTTCAACATGCTGTATCCAGCCAGGAAGGGGCAAAGAGAGCTTCCAATGCAGGCCTCAGACAGAGTGTGGCACTGCTGACACCTTTATTTCAGGCCTCTACTCTCCAGAATGAAGACGGTAAATTTCTGTTTACCGCTCGGTTTGTAGTACTTTGCTGCAACATCCCTAGGAATTAATGCATCCGTGAAGCCTAAGAAGTATATTTCTTATGTTTTAAAATTGTGACTCTAATTCCAGTTTCTTTATGACCACTATTATGACTGCTGCTGCTTTACTATAAAGAAAAGGTTCGTGTAATGCATTTTAATAGGTGTTAAATCAGTTAATCCTCACAACAGCCCAACTGGGGAAAGACTAACACCTCAATTGATAGGGAAGAAAATGGTAGATGGGTTTAAAATGTTTCAAGTTACCGTAGTAGTGACAGACTGAATTTAAATATGGGCCATCCACATAAAAATACATATTCCTCATCATTAGATTAAAAGGGTTTATAGTAAATTTGCCAGATACGATTAAATAATAAAATCAATAGTTTTACAATGCAATGATACTAAATAGCTTCAGAAAACAAAATGAAGATATTCTAACAGAAAACTAAAATACACATAACTAAAAGTCTAAAAGATACAGATATATGTGAGAAAAATTCTAAAATGTAATTGAGACAATACATAATCTGGATAATTGGAGTGGTATCCAGTTTTCCTCAATAGTTAGCAATTTGATTAACAAGTTATTTTAAAATTTTCAAGGAATGAAACTTTAAAATTAGCTGAGATAATTTTCAACATAAAAGTCAATTACTTAAACCTACACTATACTCATGTAAAATTATAAAATCTTACCAGAAATGTAATAAAAATATGGCAGTTTTGTGCCTCTATAGGCATAAATATGTGAATCAGTGAACAAAAAGAAAGTTCATAAAGAGATATGTGTCTAAGAACTCATCTGAAAAAGTTTGTGCTTCAATTCACTGAAGAAATAAAAATGTGTTTAGGAGATGGTTGAGGACTTCAAACCATACATCCTAAATTCCAAAGGGAGAAAATGTGTACATACAAGAAAGAAAACTTTATCATTACACAAAAAATATAGGAACTATGTCTAATCTACAATTCTGAAGCCTCTGTAACTATGAAACTAAAGTCAGAAAGTAAATATAATAGATATAAAAAAGAATAAAGAGTAGTATGCATGTTTAAAATGTCTCTAGGAATCCAGGTATATTTGTTTTTCCACTCCACTGAAGAACATAAAGAAAGTTAGATTGTCACAAATTAATCCTAGAGACCCCTTTGTGCCTTGAAGTAATGTCTTCGATTTTTTAAATGTTTACAGGCAACATGTTAAATATTTGACTAGAATATAAATTCAATAAATGTATGTATTTGTGATGGCAAATATTTAAAATTCAGAGTACTACAAGAAACTAGATAAATTTTCAAAAGTTTATGTGACTTTGATTCAAAAACAGGAACTCAAAAACGAAACAATAGAGGTTTCCATATGAGTTTACAGAATCAGCATCCAAGTTTCTGCAACCCAGGATACTTAGCTATGTTCTTGGAAGCATGCTATCGAAAGGGCAGTCACTGCTTTAATTTATGAAGATTTACCAGACTTATTTTGGCCTTCAATTACCAACCACCTGACTCCTGCTGGCCTTTGTGAAAATTAACTCAGAATCAAATGAAATCTCTGAAGGAATCGTTATAAGGACGTTTTCCTGTTGCCAACAGCAAGCTTGGGCCACAGGGAAGCCATGAAAAGGTGAAGAGCGCAAGCTGAGTGAAAGCATCTCAGCTCTGTGATATTAATGGGATTTTGATCAAGGTTCATTTGCACTATCCTGGGCAAAGCCAGGTTGAAGCTGCTTCCTGCTCAGCTGGTTTCATTCAGTGGACTCCGTAGCTGGGTGTCTCAGGCCCTCTCTTCCTTTTTTTTTAAACCAACTCTAATTTAGGAACCCTAATTAAACCTTTTCCACAAAATATTCTACAACTGTTGGTGTCTCACGGGGTTTACCTCTCGGAACAAACGCTTTACTTCCCACACCATATGACTTACTTATTCTCACGTATTGCATTCCAGTTCTATTGTTTGTGTAGTATCTGTTTTTCCTCAAAAGTTATTTGAGGACAGAGATCAAACCTTGTATTTATTCTGTATCTCTGGAGAATACTAACGATATAAAAAACTAAACCTAAATATGATTCTCGGGAAGAAAAAGAGCAAAGTGAATCACCAATTCAGTGACTGGCCGAAAGCAGAACACGCTATTTGGGTCATGATCGTCTTTTCTGGGCTTATTACATGAAGACAGAGATAAAACAGTCGAAAGTTTCATTGGTTTATGATCAGGGAGCAGGCATTACCTAATTGTCTCTTCCGTGGGTAATCCTGGGAATATGCGTCATTCCAACCTCTAGGAGCTGAGCCCTAGTGAAAGGTCTGATGATGGCTTCATAGTTACATACATTCATCTCACCACAGTTGAGAAATGAGTGATTTTTAAATAATGAATTTGGAAGCTATTTAAAGCCTACCAGCTTCCACAGCTGAAAAATAATGCAGGAAGGGCATTTATTGTGTCCCATGAGTGAAGGCCCTGAGCATTCTAAGTGGAATATGGGTGGATTTCCAGTCTCACTTGCTTTGCCGTATTTAAGTAGGTGGAAAAGAAAAGCAGAAAAACAAGGTGACTTGGAAATAAGGGTGAGTGCTTCACGGAGATATTCGGAAAACCATAAGATCCTAATGACTGTCAGAAAGGACTCATGGCCGGAAACCTTATATTAAAAGCAGGGATATTGACACCAAAATCAAGAGTTGAGGAAAAAGAATGAAAGTAGCCATAGGAAGTGAATGTTGAGAAGCTGGTTTGGGTCATGTTTTTCTCTTTATCATCCTCTCTGGTTTTTCATTCTAATCCAATACTCAGCCTCTCACGAGCCACAGTGAGGGAGTGCCACTCCCTCTCCGACATGGGCAATTCTGCGGGTACACTCTTATTTTGCAAATAGATCCATGTTGATGCACTTCTCCAGAGGTTTCTTCTGATTTCCACCAGGGAAAAGTGAATAGCCCTTCGTGTCTAGCATGTTTTGCAACCCTCTTTTGCCCTTGCTAGTTATCTTAAAGCTTTGGGAAATGAAAATAATCTCCTCTTAATCTAAAGATTGAGAATGCCTGCCAGAGGCTGCCGACCCCTCCGATATAAGAAAGAACTTCCTGGCAGGGAAGGTTGTTAAACGTCAAAATGATTTAGCAATGAAGGTTGTGGAATCAGCTCCCCTGCAAACCCAAGATAAATCGCATCCCTGCAGAACTGTTGACACCAGATGACTTTTGAACCGGCAGGGTAGACTATTCCTAACGCCAAAAGTTAACTAGTATGAAAAACTGTCGATGGTACCAAGGCAAACATCGGATTTCTTCCAGTTCCGGGCAATGGATTTGTCCCTGCAGTTCTCCGCATCCAACATAAAAGAAATAAATGGAGTTAAGCCTCAGCCTGACTTAAGCACATTATAAACGATCCTTCCAGACAAACCACTTTCTTACTCAAAGAGATTATTTTGTCTTTCATGGATCTTGCCCAATTCCTTTGTCTGTGTGGGCTCCAGGAGCCTCTCAAAGGGATGGAAATTCATCCAATTCTGCCGAACCTCTTAAACAGTCTGTAGAAGTAGTTGGCTCCATCGTGGATAAAAGAAAAGGGCATTTTTCATTTCTTTAAGACACTGCTTCTTTTCAGAGTTTTTATGAAATGGAAACAGTTACTTATTCACTCATCATATGATTAATAAGGAGTAAAATGGGGATCCCAGCTCCTTATTCCTTTGGAAAATAAACAGTAAACACACTAGACCCTGGTACCATCCCAGAAGGCTGAGGAGGAGACAAGCTACCCAAGAACTTGATAAAACTTGGCACATAGGTAGATTTCTAGTTCCAAATGACAATTCAAAAACCACAGTGATGAACTGCAGGGCAGTTGGAACGATCCTAGCTCCTGTGCTCCATTAGACCTAAATCATATTTTATCTTTCTGCATAACTTTTGTCTTATTTTTTGAAGAATGCATTTATTGAGGGCACTTTAGAGAAATCTACTAGCTTCATAGATACCAAGGCTTCTTCAAGCTGTCATTTTTCCTTGTTCTCCTAACCAGAATG
Source organism: Theropithecus gelada (assembly GCF_003255815.1). Classification (NCBI taxonomy): domain Eukaryota; kingdom Metazoa; phylum Chordata; class Mammalia; order Primates; family Cercopithecidae; genus Theropithecus; species Theropithecus gelada. The sequence continues at coordinate 5,897,497 of NC_037676.1, forward strand.
TTGAACAGGCCCCAGACCTCCTTTCTTATAATATCAAGTCAAATCTAAATGAACTAATTTTTTTATTACTTTCTACTAGGACTTAGCTTAGAATCAGGTGTCTCATACAATCTGAAGACACTGGTAGTGGGGGAAAAAATAAAAAGTGGCATCCTGAAGGCTTCTATATTATAGAAAGGATTTCTATCGCAATTTTTGTACATGAGGGTTATGTGAGTTATCTAAGATCACACAGTATGTGACAGAGTCAGATTATGTCATCTTTTTTCTTTCAGTCATAACAGTATATGTTAAAGCTCTAAATCATTTCTATTTTATGTGTCCAAAACTTCAGTGTCTTATAAACATTTTTTTTCAAGTATCTGTTGAGTGCTTATTAACAGCAGGGAAGTATTCAAGAAAACAGTATGGTTAACCCAACCATCAAATATACAATTTCTGGTCTAATTCATGCTATGTTCTCCTACCTTTAATCCATGAAGATATTTATAATAAGATATGTATAAGTAATAATTTTTACAGTGGGAGTAACCTTGTCTCATCTACAGTCTCTCTTGTACTGTTTTAAAATTTTTTATCTAATTATGTGCTTTTAATTTCCTCTCATTCCTCTGAATTCTGCATTCTTCCAATAAAAGAATCATTGTTTCATTCAAAACGTAAAATTGATCATGCCATCCTTTAATTAAAGCTGTCGCTCCATTGCCTACAGCCTAAAAATCTAAGTCCCTTGGCATGGACTGCAAGAACCAGCATGATCTGGTCCTATTCTGTTTTCTCAGACTCATCCCTCATCATTCCCCTGTTTGCAAAAAACTACAAGAAACATTTTATACTTCTCTGAACTCACCAATCCATTTAAAGACTCTTTGTACAGTCTAGAAAACTCCAGTGTTCACTATCTGGAATAATTGTTTTCTTTATGTTCCAAATCAAATGCTACCTATTTTGTGATTCTTTTTACTACTTCCTACAAGCAGTGCTTTTTCACAGCTCTTTTTCTTTTTTGACTTTTTTATAGCATATATTTTTCTCTTTACTATGTTTCCCTTATTGAATTATGGACTTAAAATTATGGACTTAAAATAGTGACATGTGTAATACTGTATGGACTTAAAATAGTGTAAAATAGTGTGTGCCTGTATAAAATAGTATAGCCTGTCTATGTGAATGTGTGCACACATGGGTAGTATGTCAATATGTGTATGCACACATGCATGTCTACCCCAGGCACTTAGTAGTGCCAACCGCATGATAGGCCTCAGTCAAGTTCATTGAATGAAACTATTGAGATGTGCCATGTTTATAGAATTCTAGCCAATGTCCATTCACCATTTACTTCTTCCAGCTGAAATGTCCTTTTATGTTGGCATCTTCATTAAGGATTATTACTTATCTTGCAATTTACTCTTATTTTCCCCACATACGTCTTACTTTTTTTAAGTTGCAATAACCAAAAATATACACAATTTCTGCAATTATATGCAGAAGAATAATTTTTATGCTCAAGTTGGCAAATCCCTGTTTTAAAGGAATGCGAGACTATGCTAAAAAACATGAAATATCAATACGATCTTTAAAAGGAAAAAGATATTCTTAGCAAAATTTCCCTTTGAAGATTAAGCTGATGGAGAAAGTGATAAAGAACTGATTCAAGACACCCAGGATGATGCAGTGATTTCCAAGTTGGAGAGAAGGGCAAAGAAAGAAATACCAGAGAGAAATGCTGGCTACCAGGCTCAGGAGAGATCCCACATTGCCTTCACGATTCTCTCTTCTGCCCCTGGAAAAATGTTGGGAAATGAACCTTGGATATCAGGATTTATAGTGGGGTGTTCCCTAGGTTTGAGAACATACAAAAAATAAGGAGTTTTCGAAAGTAAAGGCAAAACATCCTTAGATAAGCAGGATGCATTGTCTCTAGATTTAAGGACCTCCATACATGAACTCAGTTTAATTTACCTCAACAAGGAACACAGAAGCTACAAAGATAAACGAGATCCACTGTCAATACTCCAGTGATTTATGTCACAGTGGGAGAGCTGCTCTTAAAAATGAGTAGTTTTATAGGATATGCTAAAAATCTGATAATGACCTGCATTTCCATCTCAAAACTAGTTTCCTCATTCCCGCAGTAGGAACAGTAAGGGAGAAGCAGTTGAGTGAGGACATTATAAACATGCCATGTGTTTCTGAATGGTGCTTCCGCCGCAATCTGAGTTCCATGGGAAACTTTTCTTCTCAAAATAATGTTAAGGAGCTGTTAATAAAGCAGCTACAGCTTAAACGTGTTTTAGAAAGCCTCTCTACATCTGTCTATTCACATATGTATCCTCACAAATAATACTAATTCGGGTTTTTTATTATGAGATATTACAAAATACTACAAAACATTTGGAACTTTAACTTTTCAAAAACTAATATAAGGCAAAAAGGATAAAAAATGCTATCTGTCTACCCTTTATGTATCTATCCATGCAATCATGAATCAAATACCCAAATGACCACAGCACTACTTAGGGGTGTCAGAGCCTTTACATTTTTCCATTTTGTTTTATTTGGCTGGTTCACAGAGATTTAAAACTGCAAAACACCAACTTCATTTCTGTTTATGGGCCAGGCCTGGTGGCTTATGCCTGTAATCCCAGTACTTTGAGAGGCTGAGGTGAGTGGATCACCTGAGGTCAGGAGTTCAACACTACCCTGGCCAACATAGCGAAAACCCATCTCTACTAAAAATACAAAAATTAGCCAAGCCTGGTGGTGCATGCCTGTAATTCCGGCTACTTAGGAGGCAGAGGCGGGAGAATAGCCTGAATTGGGAGGTGGAGGTTGGAGTGAGCCGAGATCATACCACTGCACTCCAGCCTGGGCAACAGAGGGAGACTCTGTTAAAAAAAAAAAAAGAAAAAGAAAAATTCTATGGATGATCAAAGTTTGTTGGCTATCACGGTGCATTGCAATGGTCTCTGTAAGTGATATTCTACAATGATGTAGAGTAGATTTTATTACTTTTGCTTTAAACTGACTACAAATGCTAAAAACAGAATATGCATTACATCTAGAATAATTCTGGTACACAGCTGTGCTTTGTGAACACATACAATAGCGGTATTATGATCACCTAGGTCTTTTATTGTTCTTTATTGCTTATGTAATACTTTAACATATATTAGAAACATTGATTTCTTTTTATTGAGGATAATAGCTCCAAACTCTGAAGTAAAACAACACATGGGAGATATAATGTTTATGCAGAAGGTTATCTTGGAGATAAAAAGTTTGCCAGGCAGAAATGAAAATAGAATGATTTAAGAGTTACCTTATAAATAGTGTACACACTTCATGAGCTCTTGAAATTCTGGTAAATACTGTTTTACTTTCCATTTCCGATTCTTTGAGAGTAAATTCTATAGATGGGACATATAAAAGTATCAGAATCCCACTGGAAAAAGCTAGTAAAAGGTAAAATAAGGGGTAAAGAACAGAACAAAAGAAATCATACGTAAGGCAGAGCAAGAGTAAAGATTTTATAAAACAAAGACAAGTTCTAAGAAAAAGAAGTCATAGGGCTACTATTACTTTTTAAAATTCTTGTTGCTTTTAAAACTTATATAGTGAAATGATGACCACGATCAAGCACACTAACCTACTCACTTCCTTCCATACTTTCTGTGTATGTGCATTAAAAACACCTGCATTCTACTCTTAGCAAATTCTCAGCATACAATACAGTATTATTAACTATAATCCTTATGCCCTGCACTATATCTCTGTATTTATTCATAAATACAAGTTAGTTTCCTTTTCTACTTCTCCTCCTGCCCCCCCTTCACTGTCCCTGGTAAGCACCTTTCCATTCTCTGTTTCTATGTATGCTTCTAAGACCACGTGGTACTTTTCTGTTTCTGGCTTAGTTCACTTACATAAGGTGCTTCAGATTCTTCCGTGTTGTGGCAAAAGGCAGTAACTTCTATTACCTTTAAGAGACTGGAAGTCATGGCACTGATTACTTTTAGGAAGGAAGGAGCTTTACTTTGTGTCATAAAGGACTGATATGATAGATTTTGGCAAAGAGGAAACATCGAAAGGGCTAAGACTGAGTCTTCTATTAATCTCGCCCCCTGATATTTACAATGTGCCATGCCTGGGTAGCCAGGAATGCATCTAGTGGCCAAGGATGCAGCAGCGGGATTATCTCTGCGCTGATGCAGTTCATATCCTAGGAGGGAGATAGTTATATTCTCATGATTATGAGGCCATTTGCAAACATAGCAATTCGAACAGCTGAAACTATGCAGACCTTTTTCAAACTAGGCATCTAAGAAAATCTTTAAGTTTATAATGACCATGGCCCAAAAAACTAAGAAATTCAAAAAGTTATTGACTGTGTGTATATGATACATATGTATGCATATGTATAAATATATCTCAGAAGCAGAGAAAAGATTGTGTGGTCTGCCACTTCCTCACCCTGGGCCCTTAGGAATTTCTAATCATTTAACTATTTTCTAGTGTGCCTGAACTCAGCCTCAGATGTCTCAATGTGCTGCAGGCAGCCCTTGTGATGAAACCAAATTAGTGCCCTAGATGAGAACCATTGGTCCACTGCCACCTTAAATTGAGATGGAGAGAAAGATTTAAAGAAAACACTAAGCTTCTCAGTTTGCATGGTGATTTCGGTATAAGAAGAACAAATTTAAAAGCATCTCTTTTGATCTGTGGGGAAGAAAAATAGATCCTACGACGTGTCTAGCAATAGCAGTATTACAAGAATGGCAATAATAAATATAGCAATAATTTTAACTTTCATTGAGGATTTCTCTATGCTCCTACGTTGTCTTTCATTTGTGTCGTAATAAACCTGAGCAAATACTATTAACTAGAATTAATCCTGTTCACAAATAAACAAAATTAGAGTGCTCTTGCCACAACCAGAAAGTGTGGGAGGGGTTTGTGGCTAGTGATCTTCCTACCTCTATGCTGCAGAAGAGGCTGGCATCTTATGCCCTAGAAATAATTTCATACTACCTGATCTTACTAATATGAGAAAAAATAATACTGTATTTAATGTATTATTTTTATGTTAGACTTTTTATAGATTCACTTGTGGTATTCCTCAATCTTCCTGAGCCCCGTTTTCTTCTCAATTTATGTTCTACCTTGAGCCTAGGTTCAAGATCCTAACCCCTAATGTTGAAGTGGGATTACCGTGTTAAGAATGCATTCTTCAGACCCTCAAAGCCTGTCAGCCAGTTTTAGCAGGATCTAGGAACGAGGTGCTGTCTCATCTTAGACTCACCAAGGTATCAGAATTAAAGATATTCCGTTTAATGTTATTTCAACTAGGCTTGTTTGGACTCATACTCACCAACTAATCCTTATTGCACACACAATTTAGTTTATCATTCAATATTTAAAATGGCCAGAAAACCCCAAATTTCACATTCCTTTACTGCTATACTATTTTGTGGATTTGAAAAGCTTGTGAGGTGTTTGCTAGCAATTGATTTATAGAATGTAATCAAATCCAGAACTTCAAAAAAGATTGAAAGGGACTGATTTTCTGCACCTGCAACGTTTTCAGTCAGAAGCTAAATCCTGCTATTTAAAGACACTCCTTCTCCGTATGCCCTTATAGCCGTTGTTATTCCTTCTCTGTCCTTCCTAGAAAGGTATTTGTTAACTTGTTGAATAAAAAAGCCCCATTGTTCGGTTCTAGGATCTACACAGTATATTAGGTTACGAAAAATTCCTAGCCTATAGCCTATAACTTATAAACCAACTGAATAGCTAAGCAGCCTAAATGTTTATTTCATTCAACACCAGCACTACTTTTAGAATCTACTATGTGAAAGGAACTCTGCTATGTATACGATTGGAGTGCATAAGCAAATTCTAGGAAACACTATTCAAAATCCTCAGCAGAGTCGGAAGCATCATCGTTTTAAACCATTTTATCTTCTGTGTTAACATTTTCCTTAGTTGATTGGGTTAAAATCTACTAGTCATTTACATTAATTGGCAGGTGTAACAAAGTTTACACTAATGCATCCTAATATAGTTAGATTCTAAATGCCAAATTATGTTAAACAAAGATTACATGTTTGCCTATATGTGTTCAGGCAGAAAAACAAATTACCAATGTGATTTCTTATTCAGTTTAGATGTATTACTTACAGAATAATTGAGAAGGTAGTTTATATCAGATTATTTTGTTTTTCCTAAAATAGAAATAATATAATCATCCAACAATCATTTGCCTTTGCTCGTGGTTTCTTCCCAGTCTTAGAAAATCTTTTCCACAATGGTTGAACTAGTTTACAATCCCACCAACAGTGTAAAAGTGTTCCTATTTCTCCACATCCTCTCCAGCACCTGTTGTTTCCTGACTTTTTAATGATCGCCATTCTAACTGGTGTGAGATGGTATCTCATTGTGGTTTTGATTTGCATTTCTCTGATGGCCAGTGATGATGAGCATTTTTTCATGTGTCTGTTGGCTGTATGAATGTCTTCTTTTGAGAAATGTCTGTTCATATCCTTTGCCCACTTTTTGATGGGGCTGTTTGTTTTTTTCTTGTAAATTTGTTTGAGTTCTTTGTAGGTTCTGGATATTAGCCCTTTATGAAAAACAGTATGGCGATTCCTCAAGGATCTAGAACTAGATGTACCATATGACCCAGCCATCCCATTACTGGGGATATACCCAAAGGATTATAAATCATGCTGCTATAAAGACACATGCACACGTATGTTTATTGCGGCACTATTCACAATAGCAAAGACTTGGAATCAACCCAAATGTCCATCAGTGACAGACTGGATTAAGAAAATGTGGCACATATACACCATGGAATACTATGCAGCCATAAAAAAGGATGAGTTTGTGTCCTTTGTAGGGACATGGATGCAGCTGGGAACCATCATTCTTAGCAAACTATCACAAGAACAGAAAACCTAACACCACATGTTCTCACTCATAGGTGGGAACTGAACAGTGAGATCACTTGGACTCGGGAAGGGGACCATCACACACCGGGGCCTATCATGGGGAGGGGGGAGGAGGGAGGGAGGAGGGATTGCATTGGGAGTTATACCTGATGTAAATGACGAGTTGATGGGCGCTGACGAGTTGATGGGTGCAGCACAGCAACATGGCACAAGTATACATATGTAACAAACCTGCACATTATGCACATGTACCCTAGAACTTAAAGTATAATAATAATAAAAATAAATAAATAAATAAAATGATATGAAAAGTTTAAAATTAAAAAAAAAGAAAGAAAATCTTCTCCACACTTCTGAGATGACAAATTATTAAACTCTCAATGTCTATCTGAAGTCTCCTCAAATCTGATCATCCTAACAGCACTTCTTACTCAAACTGCCTTTACTACTATTTTCTGTGCCACCAGTGACAGGAAATCTTCAAGCGCCTTGTGTTGTCTTGTTGCATACAGATATTTCATGTCTTTCCACAGTGATTTAAATTTGAGGGCAAAGGTAGAAAAAAAAAAGTGAGTGTTTTACAGATTATTAAGTACCTAATAAATACTTGATCAATTCATTTAAAATGAGTATCTATATGGATACCCACAGTTTAGTTTTATGAATTCTAGGTATCATTAATTCTAAAGACTTATACCCTTGATTCACTTGGTGAAGTCCACATAATAATTTGAAAGCTTAAAAGGAAACTGTGAATCTCTAAAACCTTCCATTGCACCTTCAAAATATTTATCTCCCATATATTTGATAATATAATTTTTAATTTGAGGAAATGGAATAAAATACTTTAAAGCTGAGAATTTCCTTCAAACCAAAGACACTTTCTATCAGTTACCCCGCTTGCTCAGTGGTAAGTTCTGTCCACATCATCTCCTTGCAGTCCCCATTCAAGCTATTCTGAGACGGCAGGGCTGTCTGTTGACCGAGGACCACAAAGCTGTTTCTTTATTCTTATACTGTCTTCCTCCACTTTATAAGAATCATCTTGCTTATGTTTTATGTACCTTTAATTTTGGTTCAATTAAGTGAACTTCAGATGGTTTACAACCTGCCTGTGTTGATACCCAAGTCCCTCTCTCTGTCCCTGTTTCTATATCTTCTGCATTCTTCATGCATATTGTCTCTCTTTTCCATTCATCAGAATCTACCCTCAGCAATACTTGCACCTGTGAGTAAACGTGCACATTAATGTGAATTGAATATTAATATATAGGAATTGTCACGTGCTATAGCAGCAATGGGAAATCAATTTCCTATTAATGAAAATGGCTCAATTATTGGTCTCTTATTAAATTCTATCAGAAAAGAATGACTCAATTATGGTTCAGCAATATCATGGTAAACTGTGCAATTGCTGAAAAGAATATGGTTGGTATGCATATAAAGAAAGATGTACTTCAAACATGGCAATGTGAACATATGAATAAAATAATACCTATGGATGGTATGATCATAATTAGTCAGAAAAATAAAGTGGTGCTGATAGAAATAACAGGATTGGTAATAGCAAGATAAATATAGCTTGAAGAGTTAGAGGTGGGCTGTTTATATATTATGAAAAGATCTAGAATGACACATAATGGGTACTTGACTTTTTAATTTGGGGAGGGTTTTTGGTCAAGGCAGTAATGAAAACTTTAATTTTTACTTTATATAACATGTATTATGTATCCTTTTTAACAACAGACCCCTACTACTTTTACTTTTTAATATAATAAGAGACCAATACAAGAAATAATTTATTTATTTATTTATTTTTTTTTTGAGATAAGTCTCACCCTGTCACCCAGGCTAGAGTGCAGTGGAGCAATCTAGGCTCACTGCAACCTCCACCTCTGCCTCCCAGGTTCCAACAATTCTCCTGCCTCAGCCTCCCGAGTAGTTGGGATTACAGGCGTGCACCACCACCCCAGGCTAGTTTTTTGCATTTTTAGTAGAGATGGGGTTTCACCACATTGGTCAGGCTGGTCTCGATCTCCTGACCTCATGATCCGCCAGCCTCAGCCTCCCGAAGTACTGGGATTACAGTCGTGAGCCACCGCGCCCGGCGGAAACGTTAATGTTCTTGAAAGACCTACAGGAATCTTTCGAAATCTCCAGTGGCCTCCTCATTCTTCTCAACTCTACTTTTCAACCACCAGCACTCAATTTAAGTACATAACTATTCTTATGAATCTTTAAAAAGTGTAGTGACATTTAAACAGAATAATGTTTTTACCATTTTTTCTCACAACATATATGCTGTATTTTCATTGTATCCTTAAGGAGGCTTTTGTTCAATGCTTCTCAGTAACTAAGGTGTCAAATTGAGAAAAGTAAACAAGACTCTCGATACATTTCTATACTAGGGATGCCCAGAAATCAACATAAGAAAGAAGCGGCCAGGCGAGGTGGCTCAGGCTGGTAATCTCAGCACTTTGGGAGGCCGAGGCAGGCAGACCACAAGGTCAAGAGATCGAGACCATCCTGGCCAACATGGCGAAACCCCCTCTACTAAAAATATAAAAATTAGCTGGGTGTGGTGGCACGCACACCTGTGGTCCCAGCTGCTTGGGAGGCTGAGGCAGGAGAATCGCTTGAACCCGGGATGCAGAGGTTGCAGTGAGCTGAGAGTAAGCTGAGATCAGGCCACTGCACTCCAGCCTGCCACAGCGTGAGACTCCATCTCAAAAAAAAAAAAAAAAGAAAAAAAAGAAAGAAAGAAAGAAAAGAAAAGAAAGAAAGAAAGAAAGAAAGAAAGAAGCAATGTTTATCTCGGTGTCTTCCTTTTGCAGTCGGCTTCCTCCAGTGCCTGCTTTTCAGCACAGTAATAAGTGGAGCTCTCCCTCACCTAGTGGAGCAGAGTGCTTTGACTTTGTTTCTTCTTTCTGTTTTTCCTCAGTTACCATTCAATCGAAAAGCAAAACATGTAGACTTTTATTCTATTTTATTAATGCATCAAACAAAAACAGACATAACCTGATTGGAATTGTGGTCAAAGAAAAACAAAAAGTGGATTACTCTAATGACAATTCACCCAAGACGCATTTTGGTAACTCAAGCTCTTTCTGGAAAAGCTCTGTAGAGCTTGTCTACAGCCTTCTCTTTGCCAATTAAAAATAAATTCTGCTGGCAATAAACTTTCTTCTAAAGGAGGAAAATAAACCAGGAAAGGCAAAGGTATTTAAAATGTGAAATACATTTGGAAATACAGTTTAATAAAGACTCTAATAAAAATCCAAATGCTACAGCCCTGCTTGGAAACAAAATTGGCGCATAATCCTAATGCCTGTTCCCAAAGGTTTTCATTAAGAACTATGCCTTTGCTTAGTTCTTATAAGTCATCATTTTCACTGAATACTCCCAATTCTCCTGAACGGATCGACTGCCCTATGAACTCAGACTGTTTTTTTTGCCAATCAATTCTTCCATCACATATGAGAAACACATTTTTTAAAAGACAAGAAAACTTTTATAGAAGTTTTGTGTATGTCCAGCATTTCCTGCTCATTTTTATGATCACGATTTTTATCAGAATTCAGTGATGTCATTTATTCAGTAATCCACCCATTTCCACTTGTCTTTTTACAGCGTCTTTCATTGCTCTAGGACATACTAATGCCTCACGAGACTTTTGCAATTCCTAACAAGAGGTCTTTCTGTTCTTGTTTTCACATACATCTTCGTGGTAGAACTTCAAACTTAACCGCTCCCCATTGCAAAATCACCCGCTTCTCACGCCCCAGCCCACCATCACCTGTGCCACACATTACCACACCCCACGTTTCATGTACTGTAAGCATGACTTCCACGTACTGCCATCTCCATATCTTGCTTTCATTCTTTACCTCATTGGAGTATCTTCTGCCAGCTTCACAGTTTAAACCTATTCATCCTCCATCACCCACTCAAAAGCAACTCAGAAGGACTTCCAATTCCAGGGAAATTCTCTCTCCCTTCTCCTTCCCATCACTTCTTCTGAACTTGTCTAATTAAAATGTTAAATATCCTGTCTTGATTACCGTTATTTATCTACATACTTTATTTTCCTTAACATATAAATTTTCCCAAGTGCAGGATTCGTGCCTGCTGTATTTTCAGATTCCTGGCCATGCCAAGAAGTGCTCAACAGTTATTGCTCAACTTAAGAAATTAAAAAAGGATTCTGTAAATAAACACCTTTAATGTTATAACGGTGCATTTGAAAAGGATGATGTTTTAAGAATCCATAATACCTTGCCTATGTGGCATCATTCTAATTTGCAAATTGTGAGATTGAAATAGAATTATCCGACTTTCCCGAGACTATATGGAAATGGAGCTAATATTCGAGTTGTTTTGAAAAGTTTTTACTGAATCCCTTAAAGCATAAAGTCTGTAATGCATTAATCTGTTAGTGATCCTAAACACGTCTCACTCATGTTGCAGTGGCCTCAGATTTCTGAGTCAGGCTGATGTTATTTTATCCTTCTCTATGATAGGAGAGACTTCCTCTTCTATTGCTGAGAATTCATAACCTTTCATCCACTTATGCTTTTAAAAATACAATTTGGGTCCTGTGCAAATACAGCACACACAGAATGTCCTTCCTAAACTATTCCCCAATATAAATTTAATCATGAAGTCATTAAAACCATCGTGTTCTTTCTTAAGTTAAATTCTCTTTCTCCATCCCTCTATGGCCCTCTCTCTCCTCTTCTGCCCTTCCTGTCCTTCTCCCTTTTAGAGTTGCCCATTTAAATTAAAATATGCATGACAAGAGTAATACCTTAGTAAGGATTCAACTCAGTGACTCTTCTTGAACAAACAATGCTGTAACAGATTCTGTGAACAAAGAGATAAACAAAACACAATTTCTGTCCTCATGGATGATAGGATGTGAAAAGTGTTACAATCAGCCAGCAGAGAAGCATGCTGGGACAGACATTCATTCTGCCACCCAGGATGTGAAGGGGCTCCTAAGAGGCATTGATAAAGGAACAGGGCCTTCCATTGCTCTTTCCCAGGTGGGCAGCCTACGGGAAAGGGGATTTACGACAGTGGAAAGGCGCAGTAAAACTGCTGTGGTTAAACGCGAATCACACGCTCCCAGATCAGCCTGGGGTAAGTATCCCTTCAATAATTAATCTTCAATTTCACATTATTCTGGTGCACCAGCTGATCTTGCTGGAGGGCAGTGTGCATATAGAGGAGAATGGCGGGAGAGGAGATGTGATAAATGGTAAGAAGGAAGCAGCAGGCATCATGACAAATCTGGAACAGGAAGGAGGAGAGGCTGTCAGGGAACGTAAGGGAGAAGGGGCAGGCAAGACTGGTTCCAGTGACAGTGATTTTATTTTCCATCACAAAGGTGGCCAATGACAGCAAATGAAATATGGGAAAAATTTTGTATGGCAATGCTTTGGAACCCCTTAGAAATCTCAGACTTAGTAATGTCAGTTTCTTTATTTGCAATATTTCAAAAACTCTTAGAAGTATTGAAACTTGAATCCCATAGGATATGGCAGGTTTTTTTTACCAGAATTATTTCAACTATATGTGGTTAGACATGTGTATCATTATACACTATTAAATCTTTAAAATGGAGAGATGAATAACTCCTTATTAATCCATCTGCTAGAACAGGAAATGTTCCTCAACAGAAAGTTCTTGGAGGGGAGGGTAAAAGATCTTTAATGTCATAAAAGTTGTAGACCATTGATTTAGAGTGTACAGTGAAAAAGATGAAAACCAGGGAACATGGGAAAGAATAAAAATAAAAAAGCCAGGGAAATATAAGGCTGACTGAGGGAAACAGTGTCTTATAATGACTATTTTTTTGGACAAAAAGAAAATGACATTTTCTTTAGCGCACACGGTGTCCCAAGGCTCTTAGGGCACACTGAGGTTTGTTTTGCCAGTTCTATGAACTTAAGCAAGGTCTTTAGGCTCAAAACCTCAGTTCTAGGTTGGCTAAGTGAGCACACCAGGCCACCTACATCTGGGGGATCACAAAACAAGATGACAATGGAAAAGAACCCAGCACCATGATGCAGGCATAATAGAACCTCAGCAAACGTTGGGCCAGAGACTCCGAAGCAGTTGCTAGACAGCGTCCTACCAGAAATGCTGCAGAAAATCTCCATCCACCCATCCTGCGGCAAGTGGGACGGAATGAGCTAAGAGTAAAGGAAACCTACCTGTTAGAGCAGAATAAAATCCTCCATGGACCCCAACAATCAAAAATAATGAGCCACTAAAGTGCTTTGCTTGGAAAGGGGGAAGGCTATCGGTCTTTCATTTTCATGGACTTTAAACAGAGAGGAATCAGAAAGCAGTAGCTTTGTAAAGGTGCCTCAATCCCAGCTCTCACCTGCAGGTTTAGCTCCAGCAGTTCTACATATATTGACAATTGTTTTTAAAAAATGAGTTTGCAGCCTGGTGCAAAAGGAAGATGGTATGAATAATATTATAGCCAGGGACCTACGGAGAGCAGTGTGCTTTCGACGGTTATGTTATTTAACTTCTACCAAAGCATCTCTATTTTCAGGGCTGACAGCTCCATTTCCACGGTCTCTGGCTGTGAGTGCAGAGCACTTGAAATTGCTGTGGATCGACACCTTGCTCACAAGGAAGGCAAAGGCGCACAGGGGCCCTCATGAGGAGAAGGGTGAGGAAAGGGGATAGATTTGCCCAGAACCCTTTGCTCCTTGCTTACTTTTAAAAATCAAACTTAATTCCCTCCTCCCAAATTGCCTTAAAATGTTTACATTTTGAAATTCATAAGCACTGAATTTGAAGACATCAACAAGCGCTACTTCCCCATCCCGCCTGGCCACCTGTTGTAGCTGTCTCCCTGTCACGGCCTCACTCAGGAACTGCTTCTCTTTCCTCACAGTTTGAGCCGGAGATGGGCTTGTCAGGAATGGAAATAGAGCTTCCTGCGATGCATGAAAGTAGATGCTGGACTGCACGGATCTCACAGCTTTGCAGAGAGCAATGGCATTCTCTTTCCAACTGCATAAATTAGAACTGCTGCACTAAGTCTGCAAAATTGAGCTCCCGTATTCCAGTATAGCCCGGAGAGCATATTTCTTAAATCATTTAAAGATTCCATAGAATTTAAGGAAGGCCTCTCTGCCTGTTCGGAGAGGTGCAGATGACACACGGATCATGGTATACATCGCCTTTTGTCTCCTTGGTGGGGAAAACCCACTGCCCCAATGCTGCCCAAGACGATCTTATGAAATCAGCGTGCGTGTGTGCCCACTTCTCCAAAAACAAACAAAAACAGACTAAAAATAACTGTCATCCTGGACAGAAGAGAAAATGTCCAGGGTCTCAGTTGTAGAAAACCAAAAAGGCAGCGTGCTGCTCTAAAGGGACATGGATAGCAAGCAGGCCAGGTGTCCTTCCAGAGCCTTCTGCAGAGCAGGTGCTCAGCACAGCCAGTCATTTCTGCAAGTCAGTGTCACCTGTGCCATGGACATCTTCACAAAGTAATAACAAAAGCTACATTCATGAAACCTTCCTATATTCTTTAAGAACTCAGCATGCATTAACTCAGAGAACCCTTAACCCCTTTCCCATTTGCCTTAAGAAATGAGCCCTGGCAGTGAGCTGCACTGTTTTTTGTTTGTTTGTTTGTTTTCCCTAAACGGGAAATAGGATAAAACAGTCTGTTGAGTGGAATAGTCATATTATCCTCATTTTACTTTACCGAGAGATTACATAAGAGCCCAGGGTCTCAGGACCCATAAGTGCAGAAAGAGTCTGGCTCGTGGGCCCAGACTCCTCACTTCCAAACTGCATCAATAACATGGATAAAGTCAGGAGTGACAGATGAACTGTGACAAGGAAATGCAGTCTGTGGACTTGATGTCTGTGCTCTCACCAACTGGACCATTATCTCTCTTGATCTTTTAATGCTCATCATTCAGCACAGTGGCCAGTCAATGGTGGGTGTTGAACAAGAGTGTGTTGCATGAATCAATGGGAAGAGGGCCCTTGGTGATAGCACTGTTGATGAAGAGCCAGAATCAGTGAAACACGTGAAAGGCTCCCAGCGGACTCTTCACAATCCTAGGACAATGTTGGACGAGTACAGAGAATCTCGGCCTACTGGTAGATTGACTTAAACACTCCCAAGATAATTCAAACAACTCAATGTCAGCTGACTTAACATTGCGGTCCCAAAGTGCATATCTAATTAGCAATTGACCTAAAATATTTACACACACACACAATGAGAAGAATACTTCTGCGAGTATTCTGTATGCCCAATAAATGTTAAGGAATGTTAAGCTTATCTATAATCTATATATCTGTGTATCTATCATCTATCTACCTATCATCTATGATCTATCTATCATCTATATGTCTATCTATCTACCTAACATCTATTACCTATCTGTATCAACATGCCTACCTGTCTATCATTTATGATCTGTCTGGCTTTCTATCTGTGTATCTTTCTGGGGAGAGGGAGTGGCAGGTACATTTATTAACATGTGCTGAATTTCCATTGTGTCCTGTGCAGCACATGTTAATACTACTCTATATTAATACTGCGAAAAACAGCGCGATATTTAGAAAAACAACTTCATATATCTGAAAATTAGAATATTGGCATTTGGAATTTTGGACTGGATGATCGAAAGAAGGTTTACTTGCTTTGGAGTATGTTCTATAAATATATGTCAAATGATTAAAGATTATTGTCAATTAGTGAATCTCTTTTCAGGGAGGTATTTTAGTTCTTTTAATTTATTATGGCACAAAATAATGTTTAAATCTTAGCTACAGGCTGTTATAAACTGTAAGCCAAAATAACATACTTAAGATGTGTCCAATGGTTAATTACAAATTAATGCTTCTAAAAATAAATTAGCCACTAAAAGTCAACTCTGTTACTAAAGAGTAGGCTAAAAATGGAAAGAACATGATTATCGAATTGTTGGGAAGTGAATACAAATTAGATGACAATTGTTCACGTCCTTCTATTTCCTCTCACATGTAACAAGGGCAGTATTCTTGACCTCTACTTCCCAGAAACGGTAAGGAGATTAATTAGCACCTGTGAAGGTTTTGTACTATCTTGGCTCAGAGAAAAGTAATGGTGCCTTATTCTTCAAGTATTGTTTCATTTGAATCACAAATAAGGAAATTAATTTTTTTAACTAAAAGTATAACTTCTAATAATGACTGAATTCCAGGAGGATTAAGAAACAACTCTACTGGGTTTTCCACACTCTATCAAAGTAAGACTTCTTTTGTCTTAACTATTACTCTGGAGAATGTTAGAGGCAACATGGTTTCCTTTTCCTACAGAGGGTAAACATACTGAAGCATGATTTTAAAAGAATTTCAGAAGGATCTGTAATACAAAGTCACATTGAACATTGAGCACTAATATTATTCTTTAGGAATTGATGTCTAGGCTAATGCACTGTGACCCCTGGGGATTTGTTTTCAAGTAAGGGCAATGGTTCTCAAACTTGAACAAGCAGTGGGATCACCTGCGGGGTCTATCACAAACCGAGTTCCTGATTCAGTAAATCCAGGTAGGGAACTGACGATTTGAATTTCTAACAAGCTCCAGGTGATACTGCTCTCTGCAGATCAGAATTTGAGAAAGACTAAATTAGGGAGTTCAGTGTTTTCCAAACTGGAGTCCATTTTATTTACCCAGAGAATTTTTTCTTTAAATGCAGATTCCTGAGTCTAGCCTGAGTTTATGGAATCAAACTTTCCAGAGTGCAAGACTTAATCATTTGCACTAGTTTTAAGCTCACCAGGTAACCCTGTGTGTTAGTCCATTTTCATACTGCTATAAAGAACTGCCCGCTACTGAGTAATTTATAAAGAAAAGACGTTTAATTGACTCACAGTTCAGCATGGCTGGGGAGGCCTCAGGAAACGTAGTCACGGCAGAAGAGGAAGCAAGACACCTTCTTCGCAAGGCACAGGAAATGGAAGCGCCCAGTGAAGAGGGAAGAGCCCCTTATACAATCATCAGATCTCGCGAGAACTCACTCACTCTCAACTTGCCAGGAAACCTCCTCCATGATTCAGTTACTGCCACCTGGTCTCTCCCTTGACATGTAGGAATTAAGAGGATTGCAATTCAATGTGAGATATTGGGTGGAGGCACAGCCAAACATATCACCTTGATGCACAGGCTCAAAAACAGGTGAGTCAAATCATGCTATTTAGAGCTATTGAACCCCATAGCCAAGGGTTGAATCAACTCTTTGGTTTATGCCTTCAGAATCTCAGCCTTACTTGTCTGTGGTCACTTCCTGCTTTGATATGCTTGCTAGTGATGTTGCCATTTGGGGTGCTGTAATTTCCTAGAATACTGCAATATTCAATCTTACAGAAAAGACCTTTCATTTGTTCTGTGAGGCACCCAAGGCACAAAAGAGCCAGAGTAGCACAGGATCTGTTTAAAATGCAGACCCTGAAATTAGGCTTCCTGGGTTGAACCTGGCTGCCACTTATCAACTATGCTAACCTTGGGGAAAGCTTGTAAACTCTCTAAGTCCTACAGTTTTCTCATCTGTGAGATGTGGGTAATAGTGCCTTCCTAAGAAGACTCGTGTAAGGATTAAATTGGTTAAAATCTACAACGTGCCTAGAGTAGAGCCTGGGTCTATTTTGTGTTATGGACTTTTTTTTTTTTTCCTAATGTATGATTGGAGGCTATTGGGTAAGAGATTTTAGCTCTGCTAAAACCTTTCAAACAGTATTTTGTTAAAGTAGACTATATTCTTTCAAAGCATGTTGAAAAATAGCTGGTATTCAAATATAGGGCGGGAAATCTATGAATCAGGGTATTGTGGATGCTGTACATGATTGATGAGAAAACAACAGGACATTTCAAATAACCCAGAAAGACAGATCCACAGGGACGTGCCTGAGGATTATTTCCAAATCCTTGGCTAACCCGGGGCTCTCTCTCCCTTGAACTGCTGGATGTCTCCTGCTGCTCAGGTGATGTGATTGCACACGAGATCCTGATGAGTCCTCTGTAAACAAAATCCAAAGAAGACGACTGGCTCAACACATCAAGAACTGGTTACTCCACACATTGTCTGGTTTTACGACTGTAGAGAGGAAAACACTTCCATGAAACTTAATTGCTGCTTATAAGTTTCATTTGCTTGTGCCTTCTATGTGCCTTTTAAAACACAAACAATAGGCTAGGCATGGTGGCTCATGCCTGTAATCCCAGCACTTTGGGAGGCTGAGGCGGGTGGATCATGAGGTCAGGAGATCGAGAACATCCTGGCCAACATGGTGAAACACGGTGTCTACTAAAATACAAAAAATTAGCCGGGCATGGTGGCACGCACCTGTAGTCCCAGACGTGGGAGACTGAGGCAGAGGAATTGCTTGAACCCAAGAGGCAAAGACTGCAGTGAGCCGAGATCGTGCCATTGCACTCCAGCCTGGCAAACAGAGCAAGACTCTGTCTCAAAACAACAACAACAACAACAAAACTAATAAGAAACACAATATCAGTAATTATGATTTTTAAATAAAAATCTTATCTTTCAGTAAGCCTTTATCCCCATGGATAGATTTATAAAGTTCTTTCAGAATCTGAGAGTATTGAACTTTGTGTGTGTCCTAGCAAGGTCCAAAAAAGAGTGAAAAGGCCTTCCATTTGTTCTCTCTGTGGGGTTCCCAAAGCACAAAAGAGGCAGAGTAGCACAGGATCTGTTTAAAAGTACAGACCCTGGAATTAGGCTACCTGGGTTGAATCTGGTAGCCTAATGTGGGTTATCATATGTGTACACATATGATCAAATGTTTTATATATGTGTATCCTATATATAAAGCATTTTAAAATAAGTTCATATATGTATATGTACACATATAATATACATATATACATACAGACCCATATACATATACACATATGCATATACATACACACATACACGTGTGTATATACATACACATACACACATACACGTGTGTATATACATACACACACATGTTTGCACATCCATATATGTATATATACACGCACATACACACATATGATACACACATAATATATATGTGTATGATATATACATATAAAACATTTTAAACGAATTCAGTACCTCAGTTTAAAACACAAAATCATATTAGCTGGCATAGCTTTATTTGTGTGTGTGTATAAATATGTGCCTCAAACTGAAGTACTAAATTGTTAAAATGATTCCTAACCTAATCATCAAAAATGAAGTTACTGGTCGGGTGCGGTGGCTCATGCCTGTAATCCCAGCACGGTACACTGGGAGGCTGAGGCAGGCAGATCTCAAGGTCAGGAGTTCGAGAACAGCCTGACCAACACAGTGAAACCCCATCTCTACTAAAAGTACAAAAATTAGCCAGGCATGGTGGTGCACGCCTGTAGTCCCAGCTACTCGGGAGACTGAGGCAGGAGAATCACTTGGACCTGGGAGACGGAGGTCACAGTGAGCTGAGATCATGCCACTGCAATCCAGCTTGGGCAACACAACGAGACTTCGCCTCAAAAAAAAAAAAAAGTTATTTCAGAAATGATGAATACCAAAAAAGCCATAAACTACACTCCAACCTACTGAAAAAATTCCTCCCTAATTGTACATCTATTATATGTGGATCTTGTATCTCAAAGCTGTTTCTTAAACTGAAGAATAAATATACCACCATTTGAAGATAAGTATTTCCTAGGAGCACTAGGATATTGATTCATCAGTTTTAAATAGCTGATCATATAATGAACTCATAAGAACTAACTACAACCATGAGGAGCAGTAAAAACCTTGTTAGAGGAAGCGAACAGAGTGCCCTCCTTGGAGGTGAGCCTTCTGTGATGGATTTCAAGGTGTTTCACACTGGGCATGGAAACAATGATGCTAAGATGCTCATAAAGACCAGATAAAACCTTTTTAATTATATATAGAACAACTTTAAATATGTATTTGAAATAACTATATAGAAGACACAATTTGCATAGAATTGTATATAATTGCATGCAATATTAACCAAGATTCATTTTTGAATATAGCTACTGCCATTATTTTCTCTTTCTCACAATTTTATTAATATAGTTTGCTTAAATAAGCCATATCCCTTTAATAATTTTAAGAAGCTTGTGGCAAATAAATGATACACAGACATGGTGTTATTGAGGCTGAAAGGAAAAGTGGATGTGGGACCACTGTAAACAGGAACCACAGTCAACAGAGAAGTGATCGGTGCCGGTCCCAGGGGCTACGATGCTCTCTGATACATGGCAGGGTTTCATGGTCAGAGAATAAAGGCGTCCCCACTCTATTATCCATTATTTTATTCATTAACCTAATGTGTGGACAGATGATAGGAACCCTGCTCCTGCCCTCCCACCGGCTGAGTCCTCACTGTCTCGATGCCATGCCTCTGAGAGCTGTGGCCATTGTGGACAAATTGCATGTACCCTGCTCTCAGTAAACACACCACATTGACTAAGACAAATGCTTCCAGATTCTCCCACTCGCTGTAATCTGGTGCAGTTGGTTTGATGGCGGAGGCCTTCATTGTATGGTAGGACTCAGGGGAGTGACCTAGACCACCTGGGTGTACAAGCGGCCACATCCCTCTGGCCGATTGAAGAGCAGGCACGACGGAGCCTACATGTGAGCCAGAGCAGCCGGTTATATGAGTCCTCCTTTGACTGCATTGACTCCTCTTGCTGACATTGACAAGAAAACTCCAGAGTAGATAACCAGCTCGCCACACTTTCCTCATTTCCTATTTTTATACATTTCATGAAACGTCTTTTGACCTAAAATGATGGCCTTAGCCTTCAAAATGCCTCAGACCAAGGCTCGAAATGTGAGTGACTTCTGCTCACCATTGCACCTGGACCTGTTCAGGAAACTGCCCTAGAAAAGCACAGGCACGTTTACAGGCACCTTTCCTTACTGGGCACCACAAAGACAGCCATGGAGTTGATCGTTTCCTCCTGCAATGAGATCTTCTGGGACTCAGATTGTTTCTGTCTTTCATGGACAATGGCCCAAAGCACATGCTGTGAACAGGCTCTTGAAAGGGGAAACAAGCAACAGGGAGCGACCTTGCTAAGGAGAGGCCAGCGCTGGAGAGCCGTGTGCTGCAGAGGAAGGACCTTCCACTGGGACGAACCCAGGGCATTTCAGGGACTGTGAGTGCTCTGCTACCTCTGTGAATGGCTGCCATATGCTATGGGAGAGCCAGAATGGTTAACCGCAGAGTATTCAACTGCATGGATGGTGCTTGTAAAGGGGAAATCAAAAGTGTGGGGAAAACGAAGGGTTTATAGCACTGAAAATTTCAAGGTCTTTGTTTTTCCTGAGAGCAGTTTCTGTCTGTTCTTCCAGCAACGACCTGGGTTCCAACGGGCTCTCTCATAGAATCTTCCAGTATCACTCTGACTTCAGGAACACTGTGGCAACTGTTTTTCAAAGCTTCACAAGGAAATGCATAATTTAGTTTATTATTAATTCCTCTGTGTGCATGTGTGTGTGAATACGTTTTAAAAGGAATGATTGGCTGCAATGGAGAGGTGGGGCTTTGCCAAACAAACAAAAAACAGAAAAACCCTAAGTTGAAATCCATATAAATAGGGACGTTTAAAAACCCCACAATATAGACATTAACTTAGTCATCAAAAGAAGAAATTTGCAGTGTAGTCCTTCTAGCCTTGAAGGACTAGACTCAGAGCCAACAGAGACAACAGTCTTAGCTACGATAGCCTGACTCTGTAATATATTCTCCTTCCCATCACTTTGTGGCTATCCTGGCACTTTTTTTCCTAAACAGTTACAGTTTCAAGTGATATAATTCTGCAGAGTATATTGCTGTGTCCTTTATATTTTGTCATCATTGATCTTTGCTATAAAACTATACAGTTTGAGTGTAAAGTTTGTAAGCTTTAATAATAGACTTTTCACTTTCAGTCCACAGGATACCATAACTGAGCTGGAATAGAACATGGGGCATCTGAAAAGAAGAACCAAAATAGATGCCTGGTCCTCAACTAAATGACCTGTTCATCTTTTTCGAGAAAACTTTGGAACACCAAGGACGCAGTTATCAAACGAGCTCAGTCTCTCAGAACACACGTGGGGGAATTTAGTATTTCAACTTTTAGGTAGACAGTTTCTACAAGCTAAATAATGGAAAAAAAGGAGCCAAATAAAGAAGTTATAAAACTCATGAATATTTAGCCCCTACTTTTTATTAAACTAAGACTTTTTATTCACATATCAATTGATTAGTTTATCTATTATTATTAATTTATTAGTGACTATTTTTCACACTTGGAAAAAATTAAAGCAAATGTCTTCAAGTCTTGAAAATTAAATAGTCGTTGCGTATCTGTTCCTAATTATCAAGCTACTTCTCTGAATCTCACTTCAAACTTCATTAAAATTAAGAGATTTACCTGGAAGATCCCTAAGTAATTGGAATATTACTTCCAATCCAAATATTTTGTGAGTTGATGACATTAATGTTGTAGCCATATGTTTAATCTATCTATCTATCTATCTATCTATCTATCTCTCTATCATCTATCTTTCCTTCTCTCTAAATCTTTATCCTATCCTATTTTACACACACACACATACATCCTCAACATACAAACTTAGGGCCTCAAAACCAATTTCCGAAAACATATTGCTTTTTCATTTTCTAGAACTGTAGTGTTTTTGTATCATTTTCTTTCTTATCAATATTCATATTGGTCGACTCCATTGGCCGAGATAAATTTTTATCTAGAGGGAACATATGGATATCTCTGTGGAAAGAGAACAGCATTATCTGACGTTGTCTTCTTAAAAATCACCCTACTCAGTACTGAGCATATTGCCATGGGGAAAGGTGATTGGAGAGAGCACACGAGGTGTGGTTTTATCCTTGCAGTTTCAGTGTGTGTTGTCTAGGTGGTCATCATCTTTTACTCTACTGCTAAAATCTCCAGTCTTCATGTCATTATTATTTAGTAATTAATGTTTAGTGGGGTACTTAGGTATAAGACACTTTTCAGACTATAAAGACAAGCAAAATTTTCTTGTCTTTGTTGTCATTATTTTTAATTTCCCACAGAACTTGCTAGTTCATTGCTACTTAGGGAAAATTGCTGGCACATTTACTCTCTAAACAATAAGCAAAGGAAGGATTTCTTAAGAGAACCTCCATGTACTTCTTGGACAGTCAGAAGTGCTACAGCTCATAATACCCTCATCTCCTAAATAAAGGGTTCAGATTAGATGCTAAGATTTCTTCAAATGCACTTTATTTTGTTTAACCCACCAGCAAATACCAATCTAAAATCAAAATGCCAGACTCCCTAGACTGAGAAGAATTCCAGGGTGTACACTGGCCGGCAGAGGCTGTAGCCACGTATGCACCTGCATCACAAGGCTGAAGAAAACTCAGGCGATGTTGGAGGCCTCTCCATTGGATTCACAATGAGTGAACTGAGACACAGTAACGGGTGGCTCATCTATGGCCTCACAGCTGGTGGTGGCACCTGTCAGTCTAAATTCTAGTTTTCACACCTTCACTTTGTGGTCTTGATCTATGCCAACCCTTTCAGGAAAACAATGAACTGATTAGGAAGAAAACCTCAAATTGACATTACCAAGAAGAAACTGTCCCTCCTGCAGAAACTAACTGTATCATCATAATTAACTCTTGCCACATTAGAACCAATCTAAGATGTGACTCGTGATGAGATTCCACTTCCTCCACTAACTTGAAACAATTCATTGCTATTGTGTAGACAAAAGACTCATACCCATGCTCAGATTTTCTCCAACTCACCCCATGTTCCTGAAGACTCCACTACAGTCCTAAACTGTGCTGTCTCAACTGTCTTGTCTCTTGTGAGTCTGACTGAGACCTGGGTCTCATGACCTTCACCCACCACATGCAGACGCCTCCGCTTCTAGATGTAGGTGAAGGGCCACAGGATACAGCATGTGGCACCCTGGGAGTCCCTGAGGGCTCAGAATCTGCAGCCCAGCACTCTGGAGGAATGGGCTCCAAAGCTCGTTCTTGAACAAGCAGAGAGGAAAGATGAGGGGAAGCAGGAACACCCACCAGCCCTCCTTCTGCCCCCGTGAATGTGCTGGGCTATGTGCATGTGTCTTCCCCCCTTGCTTAATTTGGAATTCCACATTCAAAACACAGCTGCAACAAACCCACAGGGTCTTTTCCTGGCTCTTAGCAAAGTGGTGTCCTGTCCAGTAACACACGGGAACATTGTGTCACGTGCCTCTTCTCACACTTTCCTCCTATCCATACCCTTTCTCCCCTTGGGCTGAACACTCCCAAATAAATTGCACACACATTAATATTTTCCTTGGACTCTCTTTGTTGAGGACTCAGTCTAAAGCAATCGGGACAGCCAGAAGTGTTTCTACAAAGCAGCAGGACTGCTCACCTCTTCAAAAGCCATAGGAACTCTTTATGAATGGTAACAACCAACAGGACAGTAATGACCTTTGGCAAGCAGTGACATCAACTTTGCTTAGGTTTCACCAAGGGCTAAGTGAGGTGCTTGGAGGCAGAGGCCAAGTTCTTGTGAGAGTAGGTCAGTGTGGACTCTCCTCAATATGAAGGCAGTGGGTGCTGTCGTGAGTGTGGCGTGCTTCTGATGGCTCTCAAGAGGTTGAAAAACATGGAGAAGTACAGGGGAGTCGATTTCCAACTCTTAACATGCTTCAGAAGTTGGAGGTCTCTGTGGCAACTTGAGGGCTTCATGCCTCTGAGTGCCAGATGAAAGTGGGCAGAGGGCCAAAATGAGGACCTGATTGAGAAGGTGGTTGAGACACAAGAAAGGCGAATGCGCTCCTAGGCGGCTCATACATACCAAGTCAGCGCTGGGGGATGTGGGAGGGGAAGCATGAAATTTAAGGTGGAGAAATTTTGGCAATGAACCCCAAGTGCCACTGAGCCCTCCTGGCTGGCAGAAACAGTCCTTCCCACTGCACAAAGAAGACAGGCTCCCATGGTTTGGAGACCATGTGTGTGCGAGAATCTCACCTTGAGCAGGCGCATCACAATTGCTTTCTTGCTCACCTAAAACCTCATCCCCAACAAAGCTCTTTAGCCCCAGGACAAAAACCTGAGTCAGGGGAGTACAGCCTTATTCCAGGAAGAAACTGTTTTCGTGGCAACAGGATACACATACGTGGTTAATATGGACTGGGATATAAACTGCGGGGAGATACACAGAAGTGAGCGAAGTGGAAGACTAAGCAGAAGAGCATGTTCAGCATGGGCAGACTCACCCATGATTTGGGATTTAATGGGATGTCAAGAATCCCTGGAGTTAGCCCTAAATTTGCGAGGGAGCATCTTAAAGTGTGATTTAATGATGGCCAATAATAGAAGTGAAACTGCCAGAATTTTCATAGTATATTGTTGAAGGAGGGTTCAGAAGGCTGGAGGAAAGCTAGAGTAGATGTATAGTGTGCATCCCTGAGGATGAGGATAAGGATGCACCCATGAGGGACAGCTCCAGCATCATCCTAAAAATTTGCTGGTTGTCCTCTGCCAGCCAGAACTGGCAGAGATATGACCATCAGAGTGAGACCCCATGGTCACTGGAGATCACAGGGTTACAGAAAGGCAGAGGTCAGGACAGTCCTCTACCTTCAGAAGCCAAGCCAGTGTAATTATGGCAACAGCAGCAAGACTAGAGTGGAAATCTGAGTGTCTATTTGTGGCAATGAATCATAGACCATGATTTTCCTAGGAGTCAGACAGATGAGCAAACAGCTGACTAAAGGGCTACATGGTTCTCATGATCTGTATGGAAAGCTAATACACAGAAACCAGCGCCATGCAAAGTTGCCCCTTGAGGAAGGACTGTGTAGACCCATAAACATTCTTCTGATCCTTCTCTAAAGAGAGACACAGGTATTCTCCAGGCCATCCCTGCAACAGGCAAAGTGAATGATCCAGACCTCTCAAGGTTTGGTGCAAATAGGGTCTCAGCTGATACTGATAATTGAAGACCTAAAACACCACCATCTACCACAGGTTCGTCTAGGAGCTCAGAGAAGCCAGGTGAAGAAAGGGAAAGAGTTTTGGCCCCAACTGATCTGGCACTGGATCCAAGTGGCTCCCTGTGCCACTGTGTGGAGTGGAAGTCATCTTTTTCTTATCACATCTAATGACCCATGTTCAGTATTTGCTCTTCTTGATGCCCTAATCTAGCATCCTGCTGATTATTGTTCCCAGGAGAGGGTAAGGCACATGCCACAGAATACAGTGTGAATCCCACTACAGTGGAAGCTACATCCACCTCCTGGCCACCTTTAGCTCCTCATGGCAAAGGATCCATGAGTGAAAAGCCAGTTGCTCCACTGGCTGGAATGTTGACCCTAATGACCATGAAGGGGTCAGGTGGCCAGCATCGAGGAGGCTGGCAGGGAAAAGGATGGCATGGAAGCCTCTTTGAACTTCCATGGCCCAGAGCAGTAACTGTTTTGGGAAAAGTATAACAAATAAAAGACAGCAAAAGGAGTTAACTCAAGTGTTTAGACCTTCAACAATCATGGTCTGGGTCTTCTCACCAGATAATGAACCAGACAGGCCACATTGAGGGTAAGGGAAGCCTGACATGGGTAACAAAGGGGAGAGAAGATGAATGTCCCTTATGGCTTCAAGCCAACCACAGCGGTGGGGCCTGAGGCTTGGTCGCTAATTCATGAGCTGAAACCTTACAGGAGATAACAACTAGACATGAGGTTCAGGGAGAGAAGGGTCCATTACTTTGTGACTTTCTCCCCCACATAGGAAAGAAGTGGAGGTGCACTCATTCCCACAGGAGAAAAGAAGGAGAACCCATATCATAGGATGCAAGACAAAAAGATGACAACGGAACATCTAAGAGAGGTACCGTGAGTGGACTCCGTGGGACACCAACTCTGTATGACTTCTCAGAACCTGTCTTCACCTTCTCTTCAAACCCTCCTCCCAGACTTCACCATGACCATGACCACCCGTGCCCTGTCTGATTTCTCAAGCACCGACACACGCCGAGTCCTATATGCACAAAGCCACCCTTCACTTCTGGTCTGGGAAGGCCTGGGAACATAATTTCTGGCTCCCTCCATGTCTGCGGTGGGAGGAAGTTACACAATCCGGAAGTGCGGGGGGCCAGCATCCACACTGGGGGAAGCTCAGCCAGTGATAGGCAGACTCATAAACCCCCTCTGGAGATGGCTCCAAGGCACAGTTTCTCCTTACACATCTTCCTTAACATGCTCCATATGTTTTGCAACCAAGACTACTCAGCCCCCTGCTGTCTCTGTTTGCAGCAGAGTATGCATTCCTGGTTGGTGCAGCAAAGTGTTCTCTCCGGACGGCTTTCCATCCCCGTTCCCCCATCTCCCTCACCTCCACTTCCCCCGCCTTGAGCCTTTCAAATACACTGTCAGCATTTCAGTCTGTGCCTCAGGTCCTACTTTCTAGAAAATCTTGGCTAAAACAGTGGACTTAAAATGCAGTATATCATAAAAATATGATTAAATGACTGGTAATACTGTGACAAGTATTAATAAAATATGGGGAGACAATAGAAAGGCTTACAGTGTCTAGGAAAGGAAAACCCCTCGAGGCTGAGACTGTGAGTATTGGAAACAACTTCGGAAGTTGCCAAGATCAACTTCTGCATTTCAGAGACGAGAAAGTTGAAGCTCAGAATAATCTCTTAACTTTCCCAGGGTTATATAAGCCCACAATAGCACAGCTGAGACTAGAACTCATGTCTCAGGAGTCTTAAATCAGAATGTAATCTACTGCATCATTTTGTGTACAGCAAGGATTGGTTAAATTCCTTCAGTATTCCCAAGAGGGTAGTTTCCAGAAGCTGGTTATTTGAACCTCAACATCCCCGAAGAAGATATGGATATCTTATCAGGCTGTAATATTAATGGAAATGCCTTAGACAATACTGGGATGTCTGCATGGAGCTAACCATGAGGAATAATGTTTATAATTATCATTATCTTTACTGTTCCCAGTGTAATTCCTATGCTTGTAATTCAACGTTTTACAGAGTGCATTCACACATGGATTCCTACTTTCAGTAGATAAACAAATTTATATTGGTGGTTCATAAGTCAGCTTAGCATCTATCTGTTCCCTAGGGCTTAACTACCTCTGGGTAAATGGTCAAAATTGTATTTCTGGAGCCACAAGTTTTAGTATCCCAGGTCCTAGACCGTTTTGAGTAATTCCTAAGGCCCAGCTTAATTTCTGCACAGTCTCATAGCCTCTGCACTCAAGATTACTGTAGGGAAATTACTGCTTCAAAGCACCCACGAGTACCCTAGTAGGCTAGAAATGAATGAAACTTTCACAAATGCCTAACATTCTTCCAGAGAGTTATACCCACAGAGTGGGAATCTGAATTAGGATGATGTTCTGTAACCTTACATAACATCAGCGGTGCTCAGTTCTCCCATTCCTAAAATGAGGGCTTGCAACAGATGATCTCTGAGGACTGTCTACTCTCTAACATTCTGTGATTCATTATGGCTTTCTTCTTAATGTATTTTTCCCTTTCTTGTTTTCTTATTGGTCTTCCAAACTTTTTATTACTGCCATTTACGGTTTTATTTTTTAAAATCACAATACTCTGTTCTTCTTTCAAGATATATTGAACAATTTAATTAGCTTTCTTGAAATATTTTTCTATGAGCTGCAGGAGGAGACGAGGCGACTCACACCACCATGGCATTGCAGGTGCCTTTCATTGCAGTGTGTGGGGATTTGGTCCAAGACCCTCCCCACCTTGTATGGAAGTGATGCAGCTTCTTAAAATGTAGGACTCTCGAAGTGTATGCTTTGCTCTCAGCCGTTACATAATGCATGAGCACATTATATTAATAGGAGCAATTAGGTAAGTCTAACCAAAACAAAAGAAAATGTACTTAATCATAGGAATACTTGCAATTCAGCTATATTTTTCATAACTGTTGGAATGCCTCTGTGTATTTTTGGTTTATACAAAATAGACTGATTGCACTCTTGATGCACTCTTAAAAGTTTGTTCATGTGCTGTTCTTAGGAAACAGGAAGAGAATAAACAGGAGGATATGATTAGATATTAAGAGCAAAGCCGAAAGAGCAGGAGCAAGAGAATTAAATACAGTGATTCACCTACCAGCATTTGATTCCATCCTCTTAGGCAAAAGAAATAAAAAAAAGAAGAAAAGGAGGGAGGGACAAAGAACGCGAGGGAAGGAGGGAGGAAGGAAATACAGAGCACCTAGGTAACAATGGCATTAAAATACACTTCTATCATATTTAGTCCTCAATGGAAATACAGAGCAGGCACAAAAATCTCATACTTATATTTAAAGTAGATACCAGAAAGTGTGGCCCGCAAAGACATTTGGCAGAGGGAAGCCTGGAATCTGTCATCTTTCTCCATGTGCCTTTTCAAATCCCAACTTCTAGATGTCTTGTGACTCTGTTGTCTGCCACTTAACAAAATTTACCTACTAAAGTAAATTTACCTACTCCAGTGCCCTATCCTCCACTAAGGTTCATATTCCCTTAGGGCATTAATGATGCTTCCCACGTAGAAGTAAAGCACAATCGTACGCATTTACGGGAGAAACGTGTTCCAGTCAATGGCATCCTGATGAATGGCGAAAGCTTATTTTGGAAAAGGGGAAACTGTTGGTGGTGTTAGCTCCTCGTTCAGCTGCATAGGAAAAGAATGTGCTCAGCATCTTAGCATCCTAATTCTGAAGCAGTGTCAATCCCTGGTTTAGACTGATCTTGTTTTAGAGTTTCAGTGTTTCCACTTCAAAAGTTATGGGAGCTTGTTACAGATAAATTAATTCTCAGACAGATGACAAGGGTTTTTCAAACCTGACCTTCCAGTTATCAGCACTCGTCTTCAGATGAGACACGCTACTGCCAGTTTCTTGGTTGACCCCATAGTCTTGATGACTATGATCGTATGTTGAGTTTAGAGACCAGAACTAATGAAGGGATAGCAGATAAAGGACAGCAGACTGAATTTTAATTTACAGAAAACAAACAAATATCGAGACTGGTCAGTAAGGAGTGAGGTTTGTTCTTGAAACTGGAAACTTGTGATTAGAGGAAATATTGAGAGAGACATTGAAATATTACAAAAGATGCACTTTTATGGTCCATTTCAAGTTGGATTTCCTGATGGAAATCAGCAATCTTTTCCCTCTTTGCACACTTGCAGGGTTGTCTCTGCCTTCTGAACCATGACGGGTCATCCCTCCCCTCTCCTCCTTTCCTCAGACATTGGGGACCCCGATGACATCACTGTCTTCTACAATCCAAATTGTGAAAGAGAACGTCAGGAGGCACCTTAATTACTTCCTCTATGCCAGTTCCCCTGGCATACGAAATAATGATCTTCTCATTTCTTCCCATCCCTCTGAATACTCTCTTACCATACATTAAATGCAGATGCGTCTCCCAGCTCCACTCTCGGTCTTCACTATTACCCATTCTCTACTCTTCTGCACGGCCGCACCATTGCCATGTTTCAGGTGGGGTACAGAATCTCTTACTCTAGATTGAAAACTCATGCTCAACATCTCCCACACCGCCGAGTTATCATCCTCTGAAGTTTATTATTATTTATTTATTGGAGGTTGAAAGCATTTCCCAGGCTAGAAAGCTCCAAGTCATCTCTTCTCCCTCATTCCTCACCACCCACATTAAATCTGTCTACAATTTCCATGTTCTACTGCTATGCATTCTCACTTCTGTCTCTTTTCTTTCATTGCCTCAATTAATACCCTAGCTCAGGCACTCCTAATCTCTGCCTGTAATCATCTGACCAACATCCTACTTCCTGACTCTTCAGAGTATATCAGCACTATCTGAAGAGCCCTGAGAAATGCAGAGTCCCAGGCCCCTCCCTGGACCCACAGAGTCAGAACCTGCATTCAGCAGCATCCCCTGGTGGCCCCTGTGCTCACAGAAGTTTGAGAATCACAGCCTCCCTGACCTTGTTGTTGACTGCATTATCCCTCTTTAACCTTCCCTCCCCCTGGTGCCACTTATGTTTTTAAACACATGTAACCACCATGCTCCAAATATTCAAAACAGACTTCCACCAAAAACATGGCTGCATACGGCATGGTAGTTTAAAGCAAGGAGACTTGAGCCAGACTAAGTAGTTTCATAACCTATGGCACCGTTTACCTGTTCACTGCAGATGGCCAAGTTGCTTAACCTTCTGCATTCCTCAGTATCCTTATCTTACTATTATACTTACTCCATAGGGTGTTACGAAGATTAAATGGCACACGATATGATGTAGAATGGTTCGTGTGACATATTAGGCACCATAGAATATTAGATACTATTACAAATACTATTGTCATGACTATATTCCTCCTGTGTATTATACAAACAATAACAGGAGAGAAGAAAGAAAACACAAACTCCATTTTTAGCAAAACTAGGAGATAGACATAATTCAAAGATACATGTAAGGTCAAATTCTCTGCGATGAGGCATAAGCCGTACCCTATTAAGTGAACAGAAGATGTGCAGGAAGATACCTCAGCAGTGGTAATTCTTAGAAAGCCTCAGAAGCTCACCTGGCTCATGCTGGAGTTGCAACGTTTGTTGCAACAATTAACATGGGGTCAGGGTAAGGAGAGGGAGCCACAGAAATTCTGCTGGATTCATTTTGGCTCCGAAGAGGAAAACAAGAGTCTATCAAAGAGCTCATGAGACAGATCGCATTTGAAGGGATTCGTCCTTTTCTTTCTTCAGTCGAAAAGGGGAGGGCATTTGGGCCGTGAAGGCCAGAAGCTACCCTGGGCCGGGGAAATACTAAAAAAGAGAAAAATGCACACACACGTGCTCACAGACATGCATATACCCATGGTCATTAAATACAAAATTTTAAAGTGCAAGAGAAAAGAAAACCCTGTCAACAGATTAAAAAAAAGTTTAGCAAAATGCTGTTATAAAGCAATTAAAAATTAGGAGCATGTTATTCTCCTAATATGCTCTGCATATTTCATTCTATGCCATTCGTTGTTTAACTTTTATTCTCATTTCAAAAAGCCATTCTACATTCCACCTCCCAACAGGTTGAAATGACCTATTTATCCTTCCAAGAACATTTCCTCTTTTTCCTTTACACTCCCCTATGAAGGAAGCTGCCTCCTTTTTGGCATCCATGTAAAATCTGCTCCAGTTCAATTGCTGGATTTATTATACTGTGTCCTCTGTTACAGTCCTATTATTTCATTTACACTATTAAAGCAAAAGCATTGTATTACCAAAAACATTGATAACAATGAAAAATAAGTAGACTGTAGCAAATAAAAGCGATGTAAGGAGATAAATTTAAAATAAAATTAATTATCCCAGTCAAAACACTAATTATATAGAGTTTAGCATTTTAGATTTTGATTTATTTTTATTTTTATTTTTTTGAGACAGAGTCTTGCCCTGTCCCCCAGGCTGGAATGCAGTGGCCCGATCTCAGCTCACTGCAACCTCCTCTCCCAGGTTCAAGCAATTCTCCTGCCTCAGCCTCCTGAGTAGCTGGGATTACAGGCGCCCGCCACCACATCCGGCTAATTTTTATATTGTTTTTAGTAGAGACAGGGTTTTACTATGTTGGCCAGGCTGGTCTCCATCTCCTGAACTCAGGTGATCCACCCACCTCGGCCTCCCAAAGTGCTGGGATTACAGGCGTCATCTACCACGCCTGGCAATTTTAGAATTCTTATAGCAATAGCACCCTGATCTCAAAGACTTTGTAACTATATTTCATAGCATAAGCATTTCAGCTTAGGGTTTTTCCAGCGAATATTTTTTTTTAGACTTTAAAACTTGCATCCATATATTTCTTTCATACTTTTATTACTTCTAAAGTCATTTTGACTTCAGAAGTCTTCACAGCCTTTTGCTGAAACACTGGGATGGTTTTCATGGAACGGAAGAAGCAGGCAGGAGGTGAACAGGAAAACAAGAACACGGCGTCCTCACTTCTCGGGACAAACACAGGCCGGTTGGCAATGTTCTGACAACTTCACAAATTCATAGATTATTCTTGCATTTTACCTTTTATTGTGTCTAATAACCCTGAAGGCTCCAGGCCCCTGAAATAATCACACAGCAGCCTCTTATTTATTAGAACATTTAGAAAATTATATTTTATCCTCCCAGGTACTTCTCTTGCCCACCTTTCACCTTCCCTTTTACCCTGTCAAAAATTCCTTGAGATTTTTTCTCTCTCCCATTCACACAATGAAATAATCCCTGCTATGAAATCTGGCAGGTTCCCCAACCGAATTCTGAATCGCCACACCCGGCATCAATGCTGTGCCCTTGCCTTTGAGTGGGCCATGTGGTTCTGGGAGCCAGGGTTGCCTGCCTCAGCATTGTCTCCTCATCTTTCCTCTCTCTTCTATTATTCAGTGAACCAAGAACCCGTGTATCTTCAGCCTGAGAATATATTTGATAATCAGTATCCCATATCCTCGTTTCAGAACTTCTAAGCATGTATTTTCAATGATCTCTGAGAAAGCTGGAACTGAAATAATCTCTGTGAAAGGGTGGTAGGACTTGTTCCAAGTTCTTATCCCAATAACTATCTTGGCACTTATCATCACCATCCAATCCAAGAATATATATAGCCAATGTTTCTTTCCTGCCCCATGATGCGGTTGTAAGCCTCTAGAAACAGGAATCCCTTCTTTGGTAGTGAAACCTCGTAGGAATTGTGTGGCCCTTGAATGACACAGTTATCTAGAAGACTTAGTAGAATACTTTACATATATATAGAATTCATATAATAAATATTGGTTATTATCATTATTTTTCTTTTTTTACCTGAACACTGATATTATGTCTCTTCTAATTTTCCTAGTAGTTTTGATGAAAGATGTCAGTTTCGAGCATCTAATGAGATACAGTTTTACTCTTTCTAGTAAAAGAAAGCACACACACTATATTCAAATATCAGATCATTTTTTCTATGCCACTAGCAGTTACCTCATTTGGCGAAACACGGGAGCAGGTCTCCTTTATTCATTTTTATATCTACCGTAAAATCTACACCATGACTTGTGTACAACAGATGTCTCATAAGAGTGGAAAAAGTGAA
Organism: Theropithecus gelada; assembly: GCF_003255815.1. Taxonomy (NCBI): domain Eukaryota; kingdom Metazoa; phylum Chordata; class Mammalia; order Primates; family Cercopithecidae; genus Theropithecus; species Theropithecus gelada. The sequence continues at coordinate 5,931,622 of NC_037676.1, forward strand.
CGATTAATGTGTGTTAATTAAATCGCCCACCTGTCATTTTTTTTCATTTGGATGACTAACTGCTTTTATCATTACAATTTCAGATTTTTTTTTTTTTCAGATATCAAACTATCCTTTTAGACATTGGCACTTTACCTATTCTCTCATGTTGCTTTTTCATTTTTATGAGGTATTTCCTCCCTAGAAATTTGAAATTCAGACGAACATTAAAGAGAATCTCTCAAATCTGAAAAACTTTAGAAAAGAATCCTTTGGAGAGTGGCAGATGTCAGTGGTGCCCCGGTAAGATGCAGCAAAATGTGACCGCATCCTCTTTGTTGCCCTGTTAAGGGAGATAGATTTTAATTTCCTGTAAGGAAATCCATGCCAAGCCAGCCTGAGCCCACACCATGCTGCTGCTCTCGGCCGACGGAGTGAGAGGCTGATATCTCACCTGCAGCTCAGTAATTGTGAGAAGAAATTTCAATTCCAACCTCGGCAGGAGCAGAGGAACTCAGTTTGGAAGTTTCCATCTTGGTAGTCCATACAAAGAAAGAAAATTCCTTACAAGGGGTTAGATTTTGATTTCTCATTACAGATGGGCTTCCTTTTGATAATTCTACAATGTAGAATGAAGACCCCATACAGTTTAACTTTCTGAAACAGAAAAGCAGATTTTTCTCTCTATAAAGGAAGCATCTCCTAAGACCTAGAAAGGATTTTTTCCTTCCTATTATTAAATGCTTTTCTCTTTCAATAAGCCCTGTTTCTCCTTGACTTCCATTTCTGGGCTGATTTTCATTTTAAGAGGTAAAACAAAAATGTTTCTCAAAAGCAACAAAGAGGCTTAGAGCGTATATAGCTTGCTCTAACAGGTGTGCCTTACCTCACAGTATAACAAAAACATCATGACTTATTTTCAGTGAAAACCCGACTCTACAAAATTCCCTAAAACAAGGATGTTCCCCTGAAGCCAGTTTCACCATATGAAAAAAAAAAAGGTTTATTCCGTGTTTACCGTCACAACAGGGCATTTGGTAAGTATTATACTCAAAAAGGAAAAAACAAATCACTGTTATTTACAAGAAAGCACTCAACAGCATAGTGCACATCTGCCCAGGGCCGTATGGCTCTGTGTGGAAGCGTTTCTTTGTTATTGCACGGCCCTCAGAATTAAATGGACCTGTGGACAGATAGACCCTGATCAATGGTTCATGTATGGGCCAATCAAGTAAAAGTGAATACTTGAAGAAAAATTGAATCCAGAGTCCTTCTTGGAGACCTCCAATTTCAGAGGACATAACAGCAAATCCAAAGTTGGAAAAGAACAAAACACTGTTCCTCTTTTTGTCTTACAAATAATAACAACAGATTGCCCCCCAGATAAGTCTCTTGATGTAATGTTATTCAGCATCTACGATGATTTAAAAAACCTGCAAAATAGAGTTGTTTTCTTTCTTGCCGTAGATGACCCCATGGCTTGGGGACCACTGTGTCATATTGTGCTGAGAAGGCTCAGATTGGGTGGCTGTGGATAACTCACAGAGCTGTGTACATGTTTCCTATTTTGCTGACCTGCAGCTTACATATCTACACACTAGGTAACAGAGCAAATTCATGACAGGCAGTTGAGAGAAGCAGAATGCAAGGGGAAAATCTGGGGCAGGCTGAGCCCAGATTCCAATCGTATCAGGGGAGAACAGCAATTCCTACTCGGGGCAATTAAGAGATAGGAAAGAGAGGTGAGAGTCAGATGTTGGCAGAGAGCTCCAGATTTGAACAGATTGAGCATAGACTCAGAATCTGTTCCCATCTAGGTGAAATCTAACAGAGGTTGCCAGGAAGACAGGTCTGATGACCTGGGCAGAGGAATTCCTAAGTTTCTTGCAGGGAGATCTGTTTGGAAGAAGACTTTGCGCTGGCCCAGCTGCTGCATGAGCCCAGCCCTCCGGCCCTGGACCTCCTGGTAGCCATGGTGATAAAGAAGCATTCGTTCTAGATGGAATATAGTAGCATTTCAAACATGATTACCTGATCTTGTGTCCAGGAAAGGTAATGCTCAACCACCTACAACAGTAACATGCAATTAAAAAATCTATCTGCACAACCAGCCCAAAATCATCTCGATAGTTGGTGAGTGACTGAAACTATGCCTCATAAATAAGGCTGGTGGTTTAGTGTTTACAATACATCACACTTCAGGGTCTGTCCAGAGCAATCGTTACTTGATGAGGGAATTACCATTTGCATTTCTTACTGTCCACAAGAGTATGTCTGAGAGGGTTCTGGGACCGTAATCTGACAAAAACACTATTTGGCAGCTACCAGTGAAGACTGTGGTTCCCAAAAAGTACAGTCTGTCTCGCTGGGAGTTCACCACATGACGTTAGTGGACTCCTCATTGTAACATCCCACCTGATAATACCAGCCATTATGACCCTAATATGCTGCAAACAGCTCTTAAATAATGCATTGCAACAAATGGACCTGACTTACTGTCCGTGGGCCAAATCAAAGTCCTAGTCTCTTATTAATAAACATTGGAATGGGCAATTGTAACCTGAGGGAGGTGCTCTTAACGGATGGCCGTCCACCAGTGAGGACCCAGAGCACCAAATTATGCTTCAATAAAATAACTGTGCAGAACAAAACACATTATCCCCTGATCCTCACAGCAGCTATATAGCTTTCTCTGATGCCCATTTCCAAATGGGACTTAATGTGGAGGATTTAATGGGTAGGTTTATGTTATTTCATGTTTTTGCAAATTAACCTACCGTAGGAAGCATCTGCTGAGATGCACTCAAGGCATGGGAAACGGCCTTGGATTTGCAAGTACATATTGACTTCCCTAAGCTCCTTCACCCTCCTTGTTTTGCTTTCAAAATTCCCCAAGCCAAATATTTCTGTCTGTATTCTCAAAAGAGGCAAATGTGTTTGTCTGCTCCTGTTGAGCTTTTCTGTCTAGAATCAATGGACTAAGACATTAATAATAATGGTGTTTCTGGAATCTTTGTTGAGCAAGATTTGGAGCTTTTGTCGCAGCCTTCTGCCCTATCAAAATAACTTTTTATAAAATGTGTTCTCTGAAAAGGGAGAAAAAGCATTTCTCTAATACACATAATAAAATTAGAGAGCAATAAAAAGGAACATTTTATACTTAAAATTGCCTCCAAAGATGAGTTTCAACATTTAGCTTTACGGATGATGAAAGTGAGAATGAGGAAACCCAGGTACCTGCAACTCCACCTGCAAACGTGATTGCAAACCTCCTCGATGACAAGCTCTCACACTCTAGCTTGCAGGCAGGAGGAGGCTGTCTCTCCTTCTCTCTGGCATCAGCCATCATTTTATCCTGGTAGAGATTTCTGTGATAAGCGTCATGAAATTTCCTGTAGACAGCACGGACTTTAATATCTATGCGATGTCCTGACTTCTGCCCTTTCCTCCGGTGTCTTTGCGTGTGGCACCTCGTCTCATGTCTCTTGACATGAGTACAGACAGTGACCACCCACCGGGAGTCTTTTTCCCTCTTATCCACTAACAAAGCTCCAGACTCTGCAGTTATTAAGGTGTGAATAAGTAACACATACTCACATGTCATGCAGCAATGGTTCACATGTAACCCATTACTTATTTTACAGATGAGGAAACTGAAACCTAGAGGAGATTGATTTAAAGTCATACAAATATTTAGTATTAGAACTGGTGCTCAAAACAATTTTTCCTTTTCTAAATACTATAACATGGTACTACCTATATCCACAGTGCGTGTGCCATTCAAACTACTCTCAGGAAAATTGTTACTTTTTATTTTCAAAACAAACCCAGGCACAAGGAGAATAGGAGGAGTCATTGTCTCCCATTTTTAAATTTGAGGAAAACTCTGTGTCTCCAGGGAAAGGGGAATGACTGTGGTAAAGGGTGGATGCCGAGCTGGAGTTAGATCCTAACCCTGTCAGCTGTGGGCTGGGTACCCCTGAATAAGTTACTTAATGACTTCAGGTTTTGGTTTTCTTTTTGCCTTTTTTGTTTTGCTTTGTTTAATTGACAAATAATAATTGTACGTATTCATGGGTTACATAGTGATGTTTTGATGCATCTAATGAACAGTGATCAGACTGGGCTAATTAGCATACCCACCATCGCAAATATTTATTATTGTATTGGGAATGTTCAATACCCTCCTTCTAGCGATTTGAAACGAACTGATATATTATTGTTAACTATAGCGATCGTACGGCGGTAAAGAACACTAGGACTTATGCTGAGAAAAACAAGAACCTGAAAAATGAGAGTGGAAATCTACAGAAGAAGTTATTCTATGAACTGAATTAAATGATGCATTTTATAGAATACACGTGGTCCATAGTAAGTCTGTAACAAGCAGAAGCAGTTATTTCTAAATCTCACTCACCTGTAAAACCACTTCACAGCCCGTTGCCTCTCCGAGGACTTCTTACTCTATTCTGATCCTAATGCACTCTTTCTCTGGATCATCTTCCAAACAAACTTCAGTTGTTCATATTCATTTCACATGTACTAGGTATTGAGACTCCTTGAAGGAAACACAGAGAAAACACTCCAGAATTTCACCCATGAGCTTGTATCTACAATGGAAATGCAGACATAGGAAGGGACCAGGAGAGAACAGGACAGAGGAGGGAAAAGCAAGTCTTGGGGTTTGGCTGATGAGGAGGAAGTGCTAAATAGAACAGAGATCTTTTGTCTTTTTGTAGTTCATTATTAAGGTTTTAAAGAATTAAAATTTGTGCAGCAGACCACCATGGCACAAGTATACATATGTAACAAACCTGCACGTTATGCACATGTACCCTACAACTTAAAGTATAATAATAATAAATAAATTTAAAAAAAAAACTATAAAAAAAAAGAATTAAAATTTGGTTTTGAACAAACACAAATTCGGATATATATCAATACCCCAAAAAATAGTTTTAGAAAATCTATAAAATACAGCTTGGCCAATACAGATATTACCCTTTCGTACAATGAAATGGTGAAATGATACTAGAATATTATGTCATTAATCCAGATCATCTGTTTTTCAAAGGCTGACAGTGACACTCAGCGGCTCACCTGAGTTTGCTCCTCAAGATGACTGCGTACCTTCCTAGGATGGCCAAAGGCAGCAATGATAAAGAAAATTAAACTCACCTAAAAGCCACAGTAATCACTTTCTCTACTTTCTCTGTAGAATTAACCCTCAAAATATTTGTAAATCAAACTATGGGCATACCTGAGAGATACAGCATGTGCAGTTCCAACTCACTGTAATAAAGTTCATATTGCTATAAAGAGAGTCACACACATTTTTTTGGTTTCCAAGTACATAAAAAAGTTATGTTTACACCATACTCTGGTCTATTAAGTATGCAAATAGCGTGATGTCTTAAAAAGCTAACGTGCATACCTTAATTAAAAAATAATTTATTGCTAAATAAATGCTAATGATTATCTGAGCCTTCAGCAAGTTAGAATCTTTTTGCTGGTGGAGGGTCTGGCCTCAATGTTGATGGCCGCTGATTGATCACAGTGGTTCAGAAGGCGAAGGTGACTGTAGCAATTTCTTCACACAAAACAACAGGGAATTTTGCTGCATAAATTGACTCTTTCATAAAAGATTTCTCTGTAGCATGCTATGCTGTTTGATAGCATTATCTCCACAGTCAAACCTCTTTCAAAATTGGAGTCAATCCTCTCAAATCCTGCTGCTGCTTTATCAACTAAGTTTATATAATCATCTAAATAGTTTGTTGTAACTTCAACAATGTTCACAATATATTCACCAGGAGCAGATTCCATCTCAAGAGGCCACTTTCTTTGCTCATCCGTAAGGAGCAAGTCCTCATCCATTCAAGTTCTATCATGAGGTTGCAGCAATTCAGTCCCATCTTTAGGCTCCATTTCTATTGCTAGTCTCTTGTTACTTCCATCACATCTGCAGCTACTTCCTGCACTCAAGTCTTAAACCCCTCAAAGTCATCCAAGAGGGTGGAAATCAACTTCTTTCAAACTTCTGTTCATGTTGATAGTTTGACTGACTTCCATGAATTACAATGTTCTTAATGGCACATAGAATGGTGAATCTTTTCCAGAAGGTATTCAGTTTACTTTGCACACATCCATCAGGGGAATCACTATCTATGGCAGCGATAGCTTTATAAAATGCATTTCTGAAATAATAAGACTTGAAAGTTGAAATTACTACTTGATCCATGGGGGGCAAAATGAATGTTGTGTTAGCAGACATGGAAATAATTTTAATTTTTTGTTTGTTTTCTTGAGCTAAAGTCTCACTCTGTCACCCCGGCTGGAGTGCAATGGTGCAATCTCAGCTCACTGCAACCTCCACCTCCCAGGCTCAAGCGATCCTCCCATCTTAGCATCCCGAGTAACTGGGACTATAGGCATGTAACCATGTCTGGCTCATTTGGGGGGTTTTTATTGTATTTTTCGTAGAGAGAGTGTTTTGTCACGTTGCCTAGGCTGACAAAATTAATCTTGTACATTTCCTTCAGAGCTCTTGAGTGTTCAAGTGCATTGTCACTGAGTACTACTATTTTGAAAGGAATCCTTTTCTCTGAGCAGTAGGCCCTAATAGTGGCTTAGAATAGTCAGTAAACCATGCTGTAAACAGATGTATGTGCTGTCATTGAAGCTTTGCTGATTCCTTTAGTGAGCGCAGGCAGAGTAGATTTCACATAATTCTGAAGGGCCCTAGGATTTTCAGATTAATAAATGAGCACTGGCTTCATCTTATAGTCACCGACTACCAGAGGCCCTAACAAGAGTCAGCCTATCCTTTGAAACTTTAAAGCCAGGCATTGCCTTCTGCTCTCTAGCTATGAAAATCCTGGACAGCATCGTCTTCCAATATAAGGCTGTTTCATTTACACTGAAAATCTGCTGTTGAGTGTCGCCACCTTCATCAATGATCTTAGCTACATCTTCCGGGTAACTTGCTGCAGCTTCTCCATCAGCGCTTGCTGCTTCACCTTGCACTTTTACATTGCGAAGATGAATTCTTTCCTTAAACCTCGTGTACCAACCACCGTTAGCTTTCAACTTTCCTTCTGCATCTTCCTCACCTCCCTCTGCCTTCTTAGAATTGAAGAATTAGAGTCTTGCTCTGGATTGGGCTTTGGCTTAAGGGAATGCTGTGGCTGGTTTGATCTTCCATCTGGACTACTCAAATTTTCTCCATGTCAGCAAGACAGTTCTTTCCGTTTCTTGTCATTCATGTGTTCACTGGAGCGACGCGGCTGATTTTCTTCCAGGTCTCTTCTGCATTTACAACTTGGCTAGCCATTTGCTGCAAGAGGCCAGCCTTTTGCATGGTCAATGAGTAGAACTATTTTGAAAGAAACCTTTTTTTTTTTTTTTTTTAGCAGTAGGCCTCAATAGTGGGCTTAGAATATTCAGTAAACCATGCTGTAAACAGATGTGCTGTCATCCAAGCTTTGCTGATTTCTTTAGAGAGTGCAGGCAGAGTCGATTTCACATAATTCTGAAGGGCCCTAGGATTTTCAGAATAATAAATGGCTTCAACTTATAGTCACCAACTACCGGAGCCCCCAACAAGCGAGTCAGCCTGTCCTTTGAAGCTTTAAAACCAGGCATTGTCTTCTGCTCTCTCTATGAAAGCTTCCCTTCTCTAGGGAAGCTAGAAGAGGAGAGGGACAGGGGTGGTTAAAAATGACACAGCAGGCCAGGCGCGGTGGCTCACGCCTGTAATCCCAGCACTTTGGAAGGCCGAGGCGGGCGGATCACAAGGTCAGGAGATCAAGACCATGGTGAAACCCCATCTCTACTAAAAATACAAAAAACTAGCCAGGCAAGGTGGCGGGCGCCTGTAGTCCCAGCTACTCAGGAGGCTGAGGCAGGAGAATGGCGTGAACCCGGGAGGCGGAGCTTGCAGTGAGCTGAGATCCGGCCACTGCACCCCAGCCTGGGCCACAGAGCGAAACTCTGTCTCAAAAAAAAAAAAAAAAAAAAAAAGACACAGCAACAATCTGTGGCTAAAAATTTGAAAGGGCCAACTGATTTAGCTGATAATTTATAAACCACAAATTCCATGCGCAGGATGGTGTGGCAGCCGCACACTAAGACATATATCCATTTAGTTCTGCAATCAGGAGACAATGAAACATTTATTGGGTTTTAATTTCTGGGCAAACTTGTGGTTAACCTTCCTTATCAAGATTTTCCTTTGCAACGTAATCAACATAGTAATGTTCATTTCCATCAGCCTTTTTTGATAAAGGAATGCTTTTTTTTCTCTTGCTTGTAGCCAGCCCATAATTTTCTGGAGAGCTAGTGAGACAGACTTCGCAAAAGTAACAAACAGGGGCAATTTGATCGTTTTGTATTTGAGTTTTTCTGGGACATTTTTATTCTGATGTGATCTAATATTTCATCAAAATTCCTATACTGGTTTACAATGTTTAAAGTACTTTCAACTTCCCAAATTTTTAATTTGCACCAATCTATAATATTAGAATAATGGATAACAGTAGCATTATTTTACAGATATAGATGCTGACACTAAGAACATTGAAGAGACTTTCTGAATATAACACAACCATTTAAAATCAGGGCACGAAGGGAAGTGAGATTTTTTGGCTGCTAATGTAGTTCTTCTATCACGTCTTAACGCCTGAGCAAAAACAAGGAATAAACGGTGTCCACCCACAACAATGTCACTCAGATTCTGCCTTGATGTAGGAATAGTATTTATTCTGTGCCTTCTGTATACTGTGCTAAGTATTATGCTCACTAAAGTGAACACAGTGAACACCTACCTGTCCTCAGGGAACTTACAGTTTATTGCAGGTGATGGAGGCATAAGCAGAGCTCTGCAATGCGATATAACAAGTGCTCTCATTGGGGTCGCATGGGGCCTTGGCCCTGCATGATGGCAGCACATCACTTGCAAATGGTGTCTCGTTGAGATGGAAAGTGTCACCCAGAATGAGTCAGGTGAGATGTGGGGATTCAGGAATATGATAGCCATAGGTAAGGCCTCTGGGGTGGAGAGAGCAGATCCCATCGAGGAACTGGTAGCCAAGCAGGAAGTGAGATTGTGCAGGACTTTGTAAAGGTGTTAAGAGCAATGCCAAATAATTGAGAATTTTTAGTAAGAGAAAGAAGATTACACTTATTTCTAGTGGCACTGAGAAAAAGAGGTTCAAGTATGAGAGAGATGAGAGAGAGACAGAGAGAGAGAGAGAGAGAGAGAGAGAGAGAGAGAAAGGGAGGCTGGTCCTGAGATTGGAGGCAAAAGAACCAGCCAGGGGCATTTCTGTATCCCAGTGTATTAGTCCGTTCTCCCACTGCTACAAAGAACTCCCTGAGACTGGGTAATGTATAAGGAAAAGAGTTTTAATTGTGCTTATGGTTCTGTGGACTGTACAGGCTTCTGCTTTTGGGGAGGCCTTAGGAAACTTACAATCGTGGCGGAAGGTAAAGGGGAAGCAGGAACATCTTCACACAGCAGGAAAGAGAGAGATTGAAGCAGGAGGCACTACATAGTTTCGAACAACCAGATCTTGTGAGAATTCTGTCATGGGAACAGCAATTGGGGAGCTCACCCCGTGATTCAATCACCTACCACCAGGCCCCTCCTCCAACACAGCGGATTACAATTCAATATGTGATTTGGGTGGGGACAGAGAGCCAAGCCATATCACTGTGCAAGACCCAATGGTGTCCTGATGTAGCCTAGAGGAAGCTGAGAAAGCTCTTTGACCTGGGCTCTCTTCCTTACTGAATCCTCAGTCTCTGCTCAGCACCTATATTCATGGCTTTGTTGTCTCAACAGTGGAAAGAACTACATGATTCTGTGATAGTTTCTCTTTCTGGAAATATTGAACGGGTGTTACTGCATCTCTTTCCTTGAGATGCAATGAAAGACAAAAAAATTGTCAAGTATCTCTGGAGAGTAGTTCAGGACTAGTCAGGGCAGAAAGGCTTAGAAAAGGCAGCCAACACCAAAGACAAAACTAAGCTATGGCATCCACACGTTGCATAACTCCTCACCCACAGGATGTGATGCCTTTGACATCATTCTCCCAATACACCACGCTCCTATTTCTCCACCTGCCATAGGGAATTAATGGCTTATCCTTTTACATTTTTCAATCAAAATGTATTTATAATATTTCTTTCTTTATTATCTCCACTGCTGACCTCCCTCCCCCATGAAAATACTTACCTACATCACCTCCTCCTTTGGAGTAGCATTTTATGGCCTTCATTGACTCTAGGTTCTCTTCTTCTCTATGTCTCAGTGTGAGACCACCACACCATTCTGCACCTGGAATCCCTGGTTTGTAAATTATCAGCTAAACCAGTTGGCCCTTTCAAATTTTTAGCCAGGCCTCTATCCCAATCAATGCGCCATCGTAATAGAACTTCTCACCAAACAATTCTCACTGGAACCCTATTCCTGAATCAAGACAAAATTCACCTAACTGACCCTGATCATTTATCTTCAGTCTATCTTTCACCCAGAATGGTAGCCACCTTGACATGTTCAAAAAAAAAAAAGAGCAGATTTCTCTGCCTTTAGGACAAGCAGTCTGAGTTGGGGGAAAACTGGTCAGTAGTTGCAAATATTAATCTTTAGTCTCAAAGATGTTTTATTAAGAGCTGTTCTTCAGGCTGTGGCACTTCCGATAATACAAAAAATTGAACTTCATTGCACAATGAAATCAAAACATGGGATAAAATTAAAGAAAACAAGAAACAAATAAATAGTTTAAATCAAATCAAATTCATTCTTAGATAGTAAATAGATGGATAAAACTGGGCTTCCACAGTCAAATTCTAAAACTAACTCCTTGCTGAAACATTTGCAAAGGCCTAAGAATTTTATGGGGGAATCGCCATACTGTTTTCCATAATGGTTGAACTAGTTTACAATCCCACCAACAGTGTGTTCCTATTTCTCCACGGATCTAGAACTAAAAGTACCATATGACCCAGCCATCCCATTACTGGGTGTATACCCAAAGGATTATAAATCATGCTGCTATAAAGACACACGCACACATATGTTCATTGCGGCACTATTCACAATAGCAAAGACTTGGAATCAACCCAAATGTCCATCAGTGACAGACTGGATTAAGAAAATATGGCACATATACACCATGGAATACTATGCAGCCGTAAAAAAGGATGAGTTTGTGTCCTTTGTAGGGACATGGATGCAGCTGGAAACCATCATTCTAAGCAAACTATCGCAAGAACAGAAAACCAAACACCACATGTTCTCACTCATAGGTGAGAACTGAACAGTGAGATCATCTGGACTCAGGAAGGGGAACATTATACACTGGGGCCTATTATGGGGAGGAGTAAGGGGGCAGGGATTGCATTGGGAGTTATACCTGATGTAAATGATGAGTTGATGGGTGCTGATGAATTGATGGGTGCAGCACACCAACATGGCACAAGCATACATATGTAACAAACCTGCACGTTATGCACATGTACCTTAGAACTTAAAGTATAATAATAATAATAATAAATAATTTTATGGGGGAAAATAAACTTTTCTTTCAGTGTACACTTGAACTTTAGAAGTGAGAAAACTATTCTATTGTAGAAAAAGTGATCCAAACTGCAAAAGAGCTCATCGGATGTTTACAGGAGAGGGACAACAGGTGATAATTAATCTAAGGCCTGCAGCCCAAGCAAAGAGAAATGTACTGTCTTGAGTCTATGATTCTTTACCTTCATTTCCTCTTTACCCTCATTTTCCCTTCACCTTCTCTCTTCTAAATTTTAAAACATTTTCCTTTTCTTATATTACCTTTCATCTCTTTCTACCAGTGAACCTTAACTGCCAGAATATGGAATGGGAGTATTTTTCTGAGTAAATACACTCGTTACATTCAGGGGACTTTTCCTTGTGTGTGACCCACAATTGATTTTTCCTCCCGACAGACTGCAAGAGCTTGGTTGAAAAGAGATTCTCACTACTATTCGAGAGAAAAGCTGAAGAAAGCATAGCTAACGGTTTCTTAATTCTAGCATATTTGGAGGAGGTGACCCTAATTTGGAAAGGTGTTTAGTCCGTCTTTCCCTTTCAGTATAGCCACGAGTCATTCAAGGCAATAGTCACTTTTCGTCCTCCTTTGTGTGGTGAAGATTGCCCATGCACAACAGCAAAGCATCAGACAGGGTCCCCCAGGTTGACTTTGCTCAGGTTTCTCATTGTCTACCACCCATTACCATCCCCAGAGTCCCACGGGTTAGTGGAAACCAAAAATAGCCCAAATTGACACATTTTGAGATGCTTCTTAAACAGTCATATTCAGAGCATATTTGTATTATTAGATTTTCTTTTTTTAATTGGAAACTTGGATGAAAACTAAAGACAACCTTTTCCTATAATTGCAGTTTTCAAAGCAGTCTCCATATGCATGATTTGATTCCATCTTCCCTACACCCTGGGAAATAGATGGGACAGGCACAATTACTGAGGTAGGTAAGGCCTTCGGATGTCGTGTGTGCTTTACACTCCAAAACCCTCCTCTGCTTGCCTCTGGCTCCTTCTCTCCAGGCTGCTCAGGCTGTTTGTAGGTCTTACGAATCTTTAAAAGAATAGAATGTAAGAGCAATGATACTGCACAGCTCTGGGATCTTGTGGAGCCTCCAAACGGCAGCAAAGCTCTGGGAGTTTGGATTATGGAGAGGTGGCTGTTTTCTTTTTATTTGGTTTACTTTTCATGTTCCTTTGGATTTCAATTACCCATGATATTTCTGCTCTAGTAATTAAAATAAAACAAACAAACAAAAAAAAACCTAACAGGTAGGTTTGTGTCTTGGGGGTGTCATAAAAAAGTATGAATATGTCAGGGGATTCATAAACCTCAGGGATGTAAGATTTTACTCATCACCCTTAGAGGCAAACACAGAGATGTTCTTTCAGTACCTAACTAGAGATACTAATTTACCATTTTCACTTTATTTTTTAATTCAAATTTCCCTGAGTACAATAATCAGGGTCCTTGTAAAATATGCAGCCCCCAGACTGGTCCCCTGGAGGTTTTCTGTCAAGGAATCTTGGATGGAGCCTGTGGAAGGTATGTGTTATTCTCTGTATAAAAAAATTTCGAGAAGCAGTGCTATAAGCAGCATACCTACAATATGGACACCGGGAGCACACATGTCAGGTGAATTCAAGCCAGGAAGCATCTGCCCCATCTACCTGTGGATGTTGACGCTCAGCTCCCAAGAACTCGTACAGATGATACTTTTTCCAGAGAAGCAAGAGAGATGTCAGAAATGGAAGCAGTCAGGCTTCTCTCTAGGTTGGCGGCACACAAAGAACTCAGTGCCCGCCGTGTGGAAGCCTCCTGCACCAACTGTGACAATTATTTTCCACCCACATGCAGGTGGCGTGTGATATTCTGTTACACACTGAAGAAAATGGTGATTCTTAGTCTCAGTAATTGCTTTTTGGCTGCAGAATTGGAAGCTGAAGCTGGTAGCAGAGGTGAGTTCTTGGCCAATGTCCACTCTTCCAAACTGCACATCTGGTCTCCCAACTTGCATGCCATTACCAACACAGGTGAGAGCAGTAATGTGCTGAAGTGCTGAGACCCAGTGGTGGAAATCTCCCAGACTCCTCCGCGGAAGGATGACAACGCCACCTTTGTAAAATTAGAGTACAGTAGTTGTAACCGAAAATATATTTTCTATACTTAGAAAATATATTTCAACTTCTTTCGCCATTTGATGTTTTTTTAAAAAACTGAAGCCTTGTTTTTAATACATAGGATGACATTCACCTGAAAGGGCTTATCATGTACCTGCCTAATAATAAGAGAGTAGCTTGTGGAAACAGAGACCCCCATCACAGAAAAACAGTTTCTTTTTTTTTTTTTTTGAGACGGAGTCTCACTCTGTCACCCAGGCTAGAGTGCAGTGGCGCGATCTCAGCTCACTACACCCGCCACCCCTGAGACTGAAGCAATTCTGCCTCAGCCTCCCAAGTAGCTAGGATTACAGGCACCTACCATTATGCCTGGCTAATTTTTTTTTTTTTTTTTTTTTTGAGATGGAGTTTTGCTCTTGTTGCCCTGGCGTGATCTCAGCTCACCACAACCTCCACTTCCTGGGTTCAGGCAATTCTCCTGCCTCAGCCTCCCAAGTAGCTGGGATTACAGGCATGTGCCACCATGCCTGGCTAATTTCATATTTTTAGTACAGATGGGGTTTCTCCATGTTGGTCATGCTGGTCTCAAACTCCCAACCTCAGGTGATCCACCCACCTTGGCCTCCCAACGTGTTGGGATTACAGGCGTGAGCCACCACACTCGGCCCAATTTTTGTATTTTTAGTAGAAATGGGTTTCACTATGTTGGCCAGGCTGGTCTCGAACTCCTGACCTCAAGGAATCCACCCACCTTGGCCTCCCAAAGTGCCAGAATTACAGGCATGAGCCACCGAGGCCAGCCCCATCAAATCAAATGTAATCGCACATGCCTTCTTAAAGATTTAAAGGCATCCTGTGATTGGCCAACACATACCAAGCAATGCAAAAATCAGTAAAGACTTTGCTCTGATTTTATTATATCATCCCATTCTTTTATTGATCGATAGTTATCTAGGTTAGATCTAAGACAGAAAATCAGACCAGGCAAAAAGAGTGGTTTCCATGACAATGGCAATGGTTTAGACAATTCACTCTATTTTAAGGAACTAAGACATTGAGGTAATTTTCAGTCCCGATCTGAGCACTTTATGCTGTCATGATTGCCTTGGAATGCCAAGAACAAAGCCCTCCCCCGACCAAGGCTGACCTTGGAATCAGCCTTTGGAGCTGGACACCAAGATCTTCTCTGCAGTCTTCCAGCAGGTCATTCAATCCCAGTCCACACTCATCCTCTGTGATGTGGTTTGGCTGTGCCCCTCTGCATATCTCATCTTGAATTCCCATGTATTGGGGGAGGGACCCCGTGCGAGATAATTGAATCATGGGGCAGGTCTTTCCCGTGCTGTTCTCACGATAGTGAATAAGTCTCACGAGATTTGCTTGTTTTACAAGGGAGAGTTTTCCTACACAAGTTCTCTCTCTCTCTTTGCCTGCTGCCATGCCATGTAAGATGTGACTTGCTCCTCTTTGCCTTCCACCATGATTGTGAGGCCTCCCCAGCCATCTGGAACTGTGAGTCCATTCAACCTTTTTCCTGTATAAATTACCCAGTCTCAGATATGTCTTTATGAGCAGTGTGAAAACATACTAGTACACTCTCTATGCCTGCCATTACTAGAAGGTTAATGTAGTATAAACAGAATGTTCACCTTTTCTAAAGGAGTGTTAATTCTCTGTTATTATCACCTCATAGGATGGGTTTTAATTCTAACCTATCTTTTATAACTTTCTATTTTGACCTTCATTTTCCTCTTGACAGGCATCCTTCTAATGTCTACATTTTCTTTTCAACATATTAACTGAAGCATATAAAACCCTGGCAACACTAATACCTTTACAACCCTCAATACTTGAGAGAGTTCTACTCCTAAGCCCACATAACTGAGGCCAAGAAGAAATGCAGGCAACATCAGCTTGTACCCCTGTACATCCCCGATCAATTTTTAATTGTCATCTATGATTTCCATGACACTTCTCCACACTCCTTTATAATTTTGGCACCTGACTCATCGCAAGGATTCTCAGTAGCATTTATAATGACAAGGAACCCACTCCAGCGTAAGCCTGGCAATTCCTTCACTACCTTGTCTTGAAACCTTTCATTTTCACGAAACCTAGATAGTCAGATGTTCCCATTGTTTCTTGTTTTCTCATCACCCACCTTAATGTTGGTTCTTATCATCATCCAAAAGCAATGCGCCTTTGCTACTGTATCACTGCATGGATTTTCTATCCTCCCTGACACACACACACACACACACACACACACACACACACACACACAGCATATATAGTGCTTATAGTCCTTTGCCTTCTTCAGAACCTCTGTTTTTTCACACACCATTTCTCTTCCTGATCTCACTCCCACTGCTTGGCTTCACCCTCCTCCCTCCTGAGACTTGACTCCAGCTGCACTGTTTTAAATCCAGGCTCATTGGCATCTGGGATTCTAGTGCCCACATTAACATTCTTTAGCAATAAGCACTGCATGTCTGAATCATAAAAGGATCACACATCTTAGAGTATTCCATGAATAAACGCAGGTTTCACAAAAAGAAATGGCTAAGATACAGCATGATTTGATAATATGTAAAAATATTCTTAATAGAATTCTTGCCAATGTCTCTGTAAATCTTCTAATATACAGAACCACAAGACACAATTAAATAAGTGAGTTTATTAGAGGCATTGAGATGAGAGGGAGAGAGAGAGAGACAGTGTCAGGATCAGCAATGAAAGATGTCCTTTACAGAGAAGTGCAGCTGAGAGCTTTTATTTTCTCAAGCCCCCTTTCCCTCCTCCCCCAAGTCTCTAGGGCTCCATGCTCAAAGGCTTGGAGTTACCACCTGCCATCTTAGATCAACCTCACTGCCTCTCGAGCGGTGCTGCAAAGCCACTTGACTGTTCTGGCTCCCAAACTCTCCACAGCAGCTCCTCTGCTTATCCTCTTCAAGTTTAGTTCTAAATCATACTTTGACAACTAGTTATTGCTTTTTCTACAGTCAAGTCTCAAAACTACGGAAAAACACAGGAAGAATTTGTCTGTGTCCATCACCAGAGAATATACTCATTTTGTCATACGTTTTAGCACACTTGGGTTCTAAAGTCAAAGCTTACATTGCTCATAGAGCAAGATAGAGAAGTGTTTTGTTTATTTTGTTTTCAGGTGTTTTGTTCTTTTTATTTCTGTGCATCTTCCTGAATAAAGAGGGTTACTGCTGTGTGGATCAAAATGCTACCTCTCACCAACAGCTGATTCTGTTTTGTCATAGTGCACCAACCCCGCCATGGATAGAAGGAGGCCATTAGGACAGAATCCAACCAGAATTTCTAGTTTTCATTAGATAATGACATTTTGGACAGTACATTTGTTTACTAACTTGTTGACTTGTTGATCTGCTCCAAGAATTACTATTCTAGTTATTTTTTCTGCAATAGCAACAAAAACTATTGACCAAAAGTTAATGTATTAATTTATTAATTTGCTGACCAAAAATTAATTTCTTTTTACTTTATTCAAGTAATAAAATGGCAATATCTACCAAAGAAAGTGTCTGACCACATGTGCAAAGGTTGTGATGAAATCTGTTGATGTAGAAGTGTAGTGTTTTTGACCAGAAGATGAGCATTTCCATTCAGGTTTTTGAGTTATGTAAAACAGAAAGAAGATACCTAAAGAAGCTTTATGGAATCCCATAGTTCTGGGTAGTCCCGGTCAGGATGCCCTGAAACAAAGAAAAGACGTTAGGGCCGGGCGTGGTGGCTCACGCCTGTAATCCCAGCACTTTGGGAGACTGGGCGGGGTGGGGGTGGGGAGGGTGGATTACGAGGTCAGGAGTTTGAGACCAGCCCCGTCTCTTCTAAAAATACAAAAATTAGCCTGGTGCGATGGCAGGTGCCTGTAATCCCAGCTACTTGGTAGGCTGAGGCAGGAGAATTGCTTTAACCCGGGTGGCAGAGGTTGTGGTGAGCCAAGATTGCACCACTGAACTCCAGCCTGGGCCACAGAGTGAGACTCCATCTCAAAAAAAAAACCCAAAAAAAGGCCTTAAGTTCTCCATTATTACTCTTGAGTGTATTGTTGGTTATTTTTCCTGTGTGTTTACCAGAATCTCTCTACCTAGAATGAATGACTAACAAGTCATTCATTCATTCATTCATTCAGTATCTACTGCTCTCGTATGAAATGCCAGGCACTTTTCTAAGTTCTGAGGACTCCAGGAGTCAAATATGTCCTTAGGAATTAAAACAAAAACAAAAACAAGCATGGTTATCAAGCTCTCCCTGGTTCATACATCCAGTTTTCAACACGGTCAGTGAGAAAAACACTGAGAGGCAAATCTGAAGGTGAAAACAATCTTCATTTACCTTTTGCAATATTTAAAACAAATCAATTGCATTTGAAAAAAGCGTATATCTTGACGGCTAAAATAGCATTAGTTTTCTTTTAATGTATTTTAGCATAATACACATTCTGTGCCCAAAGTTTTGTAGTTGTTGCTGCTGTTTTTTTCAATGTCTAGTCAACAAAACCTAAAAGAATGATGGGAAAATAAACCCTTTTGATGATCCAGCGAAATGTTCCGCAGCTGTGACCAGCCTCACACCATCCCTGGGTCTTCCCTGCCCATGAGAGCCTTAGAATCCCTGCAATTTCTGGGACAGACAGAACTTGACATGGCTCCAGGCCAGACTCCAGGCAGGCAGAGTTGCTTTTACAGGGCAATAAAGTAGTAAACATAGAGGTCAAAAAATTGAGTTTAATTACCTTAGCTCAATTTCAACATGATTGTCCTTCAAAAGTTGCCTGGCCATGAGCTGGAAACTAGACTTCCTTTTCTGTAAAGGACAAAGAGTAAGAGGAAAGATCCTATTGCAGAAAATCATTCAAATAATGTTAATGGAAGCTGGAAATTAAGATTTGGTCTTGTTCAACTTGAATCTACCGAGGAACATAATTTCTTTACTTCTTCATGAAAGATGACGGGGCGGTGGGGGTGGTGGTCCAGAGGATATATTTGTTGTCATGAGAGCTGAAAACTCCAATCTCAACTTTGAAATCCAGAAAGCAACCGCTATTTTCTGTATTTTTGGACGCTGAAACGAATACTATTATATTGAATATAACACCTCCTAGACTATAACCCTAACACCTCCTAGACTATAATCTTTTGGAGGACAGACACCATATGATTTATTTATATAACCCTAAAGCTAAAATATTAACATATATGCACTTGAAATCAGTAAATATTGCTCAAAGAAAAAAATAAAAGAGAGGGGAAGGAAGATGTGTATATTCAATAACAAAATCAAGGATTATCAATTTTCACCATAGAGAATATTATAACATCTACCTTGTCTCATTACAAATGTAGTTCTATGATAGAATGTTCTGCTTGTTAAGATAAACAGGGATTCTTAGTCAGAAATGAAGAACTATTTCTAAAATGTCATTCTTTCATAAAAGTATGTTGATACAAATGGTCTCCTGGTGACTAAATGTTGTTTTACTAATCCAGATGTTTGCTTTTTGAAGAGGGAGATATATAACTTCAAATTTTTAACTAAGAATGCATTGTTGGGTGACATATGTATCTGGGTTTACTTCGTGGATGTGGGCCACACTGAACCTCTACCCATTATATTTTTACAACTAGTTCATTCCATTCTCAATGGTACATGACATTCATTCTAGAAATCTCCCCCCTGAGTTTTTCTAAACAGTTTTACCAGCCACTGATAGTTTCACTAATACTATTTTACACATTTTAATTGGTAATTTAAATTTTATACATGTTTTTCTGGCATTTATAGTGTTCAAAATGGGGTATTACTATAATTTTAGTACTTAGATATAAGATTTTGTTACTCTGCCAAAATATAAATGGTATTCATTGCTTCTACCTAACTGAGAATTCACTAATTTCCTATAATGCCTGTTGTTATTAAATCCATATTCCTCCATGATCTTTGAAAGGCTACTTTAAAAGTAGCCCAAGACAGAAACACTAAAATAATAAAGAAAATTAAACAAAACAAAAATTCATTTGCATTGTGATATCATGTTTCACTTTACCTAAAAGCAAAACATGAAAACAAGCCACTTACAATTTTAAATCAAGTTCTGTTCTCTACTTTCACACATCACATTCCAAATCATGGTCAAATGGTGTTACTCTGCCCTTGTTCTATTGTTTCATAACTAGTTACATGCACTTTGGTGCAAATATTGGCAGAAATTACCTCTATTGATGCATTCGTGTGTGCTGTGTTTGGTAATTATATAAACACTGTTAAAAGATTGAGCTGTCTAGTTTTAAATCCCTTTGCAGATTTATAGTTAGAGGAAAAGACATATATTAGAAGATTTAGCCAACTGACTATGTTCTAACTGTCCACGGTAAAATGTTTCTGATGTTATAGCAAAGCAGAGCACAATATCTGCAAGTAAATCCTGTCAACAATATTGACCTGATTTTCTATTTTACTGCATGTCAACATAAATTGACAGTTTCTCTTACTTTCTTTTTCAACAGTCTGCTCTCAGTTTAGAATTACATCTGGAGCCAATACAGTCCTTCACAAACACAATTTCATATTATATCACAAAATTCTCATTAGCTCATTTAATTAATGAAAAGTAAAATATTGTTTCAGCTCACTAAACAAAGCCTACATTATAAGGCAATTACTTTCTTCTTCTCTATGAGAAGCAGAGATATCATGGTCAAGTAGAACAAATCACAGAAGTCTCTAGAATATCTCAGAATTTCCAAAGTTTTATCTCCTTGGCATCTCTTATACTAATGATCTTAAGAAGGACTGAAAAGGGGAAAACAAAGAAATGTACCTTAAAAATATTAAAGATTTTGTTTTGTTTAGTCAATTTTTGGGACAAAGTTGAAATAATAATAACTTGCTAGGGGCAGGAGGAAGATTAATTTATAGAATATTGTAAAACATAAAAAGAAGATCTATATTCTGAGATACAACAGAGTAAATATTCAGCTTTAGACTATCACATTAATCAATTTTCAAATATGTTTTGCCAAATATCTGGTTTTCAGCTACTTTTACACCCACTATCACCAAACACAAACACAAACAATGTGTATGTATATTTTTGTTTTATTCTGTGATTTCAAGTTTAATTTACTTATACTATTAAATGATTCCCAGATGAAAGTTACTTGTGTCCTAAAATTACAAACATTAATATGAGTTTGTAATACTAAGATGCTTAAATATATATAAATAAATGTGTATATACACATATATATTTAAATATATATGTATACACACACACACATATTTAAGCCAACTCATCACAATAGACAATTAATATATTAAGAAAACTAAAATATAAAGGTCACACTGAAGTGTCTTTAAACTTTCTGGATATTGAGTTTGCCATGGAAACTGAATAGCAAAATAAGAAAGGCTTATGGCACACAAATTACAGTTGCCTTGAGATTGCATCAATTTTCAAAACATCCTTGAAAAATACCCATTTATTTTTTTTTTGCAACAAAGTGCATGGGGTTTTAGCTCTTCAGTAAGGTAATACCCCCTTTTCCACGGACAGCCCTTTATTTGGGATTATGTAGCACCACAGGTACATAACGTAAATACATGCACTTATTCATAGAGGAAAACAGTTTTGTAAGCTACTAATGTTATATTCTTTGCTGTGATAAGAGCACTTAAGATACCTGAGAAAAAATATATTTGGAAATGACCTGGAAAACTTTCCTTTGTCTGTAATCTTTGCAGGCCGGCGGTTACTTCCTGCTGACTCCTAGCTGTTCCTTCACTGCAGTCACTGCAAGCAGCCTGGTGCCGTCCAAAGGGAGCAGAGCTGGGACTGGAGCTCAAGGCCAGAGTTCCAGCTCCAGGTTCCCCACTGATGTGTTCAGTGCCCTTGGTGTGGGGAGGAAGTATTATTACTTTCAGTATTCTCATCTGAATATTTGCAAGTGGATAGACAAACAGGGGCAGGAAAAAAAAACCCTCAAAGTTTCATTTTCATTTTTAATATGTAAGATTATGTAAAATCAGCTGAGTGCAGTGGCTCACGCCTATAATCCCAGCACTTTAGGAGGCCAAGGCAGGAGGATTACTTGAGCCCAGAAGTTTGAGACCAGCAGCCTGGGCAACATAGTGAAACCCCATCTCTACAAACAAATATCGTGTTTAAAAAATGTTAGCTAGGCATGGTGGTGCATGCCTGTAGCCCAGCTACTCAGGAGGCTGAGGGAGGAGAGCTGCTTGAGCTCAGGAAGTCAAGTCTGCAATAAGCCATGACCATGCCACTGCACTTCAGCCTGGGTGACAAAGCAAGAACCTATCTCCCCTCCAAAAAAATATGGAAATTATTCACTGGAGGGAAAAATGGGTAAAACCTAGCATTTTCTTCTCCCTTTTCAACCAGTAATCCTACTGTACCATGTCAGTTCAAATGACCATACACCTAAAAGAAACCAGAATATTGTAACCATTTTAAAGATGGAAAAGAGAATGCATCTAGTATTGAAAAGGCAAACATTAGTAAATTAATAGTAAATATATAATAGAGATCAAAAGGGAGTAATTATAGAAAAATCACTCATGTTTAAGATGGAAGGGTTTTATGTATGAAATTGTGATGCTTAAGTGATATCCTACAACATCAAATTATCTCCACCTTATCCAGTGTGTGCCCTAAAGTAGGATGTGTGCCCTAAAGTAGGATGATTGATCTTCTTTCTAATTTTATCACTGTTAATGGCATTGCTGATATTCTCCCTGTTGTAATTCTTGTTTGAAGATTACTGAGTCTTAATAACGTGTAGCAGGGAGTTCTACACTTTAATTATAAGACATCTCATTAGCCACATTTATCCATTTCAGATGTGTTTCTTTTAAGCCTACATTTTCTAATCTTTTCAAACAGCAGCTACCATGAAGTCCTTTTCGGACAAATGAATTAGAGAACTTTTATAGGACAATTCTGGGTTGCTGCAAGAAAACCAGCATGCCGAAGACAGAAGAAAGTGCACGAGCACACTGACTTTGCTTTGCTTTGCATATTGGAAAGACCTCAGGCTAAGTGCTTATTGAACAGGCCATGCACATTATTATCTTGCTTCCTCGGAGTTTTCTCCCCCGGGCACTTTGTACTTGCTCTCAGTCATATTGGCAGGTGTTCCTGGGAGCTCGTACTTTCACTTTTGATAAAAATGATTTACATGCTTCCTATTTCATCATCTACTGCCCCTCTGTATTAGTCTATTTTCACACTGCTATAAAGAACTACTGGAGACTGGGTAATTTATAATGAAAGGAGGCTTAATGTACTCACAGTTTCACAGGGCTGGGGAGGCCTCAGGAAACTTACAATCATGGTAGAAGGCGAAAGAGAAGCAAGCACCTTCTTCACGAGGTGGCAGGAAGAAATAGCAAGGAGGGGAATTGCCAGGCACATAAAACCATCACATCTCCTGAGACCCCACTCACTATCACAAGAGTAGCATGGGGGAAACGGTCCCATGTTCCAATCCCCTCCCACCAGGTGCCTCCCTCGACATGTGGGGATTACAATTTGAGATGATATTTCGTTGGGGACACAGAGCCAAACCATATCACCCTCTTCAATATCTTCAGATCCCACCTACAGATTATTTCTCCAAAGAAGTACCATAGAATTTTCCTTGTTTTAAGGAATGGACCTAACTCCTGAGAGGATAGCCCCCTGTAGTGCTACCACTTGTCTCTTTCCCAAAAATAGTCCTTGAATAAATATCATTAGATTTTTTTTTTCTCTCTTATGTTTCTCCTAACTCCCCCACTGAATTAAGCCTTTTTCAAAGAATTTACTTGAATGACTGAATAATTTGATCTGGTTGAAAAGTGGGAATAAAGGAAGAAAAGAAAACATAACACTGTCACTATCTTACATGACCTGGGGAAGTATGTTTATTCCTTAGAAATGACAGAGTTATGACAGTGTTATGTAAAAGGGAGACCATAATGACGTCTACTTGAATTTGCTTGGTGAAATTTAAATGACTGTCTCAGTCTATTTTGTACTGCCATCACAGAATACCTGTGATATTTGATAATGAACCAAAATTTATTTCCCATGATTCTGGTGGCTGGGAAGTCCAAGATCAAAGCACCAGAATCAGATGACAGCCTTCTTGCTGTGTAATAACATGGCAGAAAGCATCATACAAGCGAATGTGAGAGAGAGAAAGGGTGGCGGGGGGGAAGCAGAGGACAAATTCATCCTTTTATTAGGAGTCCACTCCTATGACAACAATATTAAACCATTCATGAGGGTAGAACCCTCAAGACCTAATCACCTCTTAAAGGTTCCACCTCTCAACACTGTTGCATTGGGGATTAAATTTTGGAGACACGAACTTTGGGAGAAACACGAGCACATTGTTACTACAGCAATGAGACACTCTAGCACAGACAGACAACACTTATTAGTAGTAACTGTTTATATTTACAGGTTTCTTTCTCCGTAGCCTGTTATAAGAAATCCAATCTACTGAGAGCCATAACTATGTACTTCACAAGTTCCTTGATATCCTTCTGCTTCATATTTTCTAAATTCGGATGCTCTTCTTGAAATGATATTCTTCCTAACATTGGGTGACCTATAATCACCAAATCTCATTCAAGCAATAACACATACTGCTATGTTAGAGCCAGAGACCAGTGATGGCAGGTCCTAATGCAGGGCTTCACAGAGCTTTCTAGCTGCATAGTGCCTTAGCATGGGTTGATTCTAGACAGTGCTGAGCAGAGAAAAATGGGGATAGGAGGAGATCTAGGAAAACATACCCTCATA
This sequence comes from Theropithecus gelada, assembly GCF_003255815.1. Taxonomy (NCBI): domain Eukaryota; kingdom Metazoa; phylum Chordata; class Mammalia; order Primates; family Cercopithecidae; genus Theropithecus; species Theropithecus gelada. Next base: position 5,956,137 of record NC_037676.1, read on the forward strand.
CCCACTCAGATGCACAGCATCTGTCTAAATAAATTGATCATGCATGTCCTAAAATAGCGTTCCTGAAATATTGATATATGGATGGGCTATTTCTCAAATATTTCTCATGTGCTTTTCAAGATGCTTGCTAAGCTTGTAATGCATGTTTTCTTTCATCTCTCAAAGTGATAGAAATGAGATTAGAGCTTTTCTGCAGGTCTACCTTGTTATAAGTTATGTCACCCAGATATTTGTACGAAAGAAAGGAATCCCCAAATATATTCCATCAGGAATCTACTGTATTATCTAGACCCTGAATGTTCTCTTTAAAAATAGCAATGAGATTTTAACAGACCAATTTCAAACATTTTCCTGGACTTGTTTTCAATACATAACTACACTTTTCTTAGTTCCATCCCAGAGTACCTATGTTCTCAAGGGCATTCTGTAATTTATTCTTTTCTTTTTTTTCTGAGACAGGATCTTGCTCTGTTGTCCAGACTGGAGTGCAGTGGTATGATCACGGCTCACTCCAGACTTGACCTGCCAGACTCAATCGACCTTCTAGTCTTGGCCTCCCTAGTAACTGGGACAGGCACATGCCACCACATGCAGCTAACTTTTGTACTTTTTGTAGAGATGAGGTTTTGTCATGTTGCCCAGGCTGGTCTCAGACTCCTGGAATCAAGCTTGACCCATCACATGCAGCTCGCTTATTCTTATTTTTAATACCAGGTATGGTACATCTCAAATAGTATGCTAAGAAATTAAGAATGAAAACAGACATGACACTACCTTCAGGATCTTAAGACTTGGTCGCGGAGAGATAAATTTAATCAAAGCATCAAATAAATAAAAGTAGAATACATCACTTTTATAATGCTATGAGAATATAGAGTAGGTATTATTGACCTATTCAGATGCCAAGACATGCTCACCTGAGAAAGTGTGTTAAGCACAGGTCTGAATTGTAAATATGAGTGAGCTAAACAGTGAGAGGGCATCTTACCAGACTTTTTTTCCCTCCAAAAGTCAAGGAGATGCCTGTAGCAGAAGAAAGGGGCCAATGAAGGATGACCGTGGTTCCTCTGAGGAGAATGTGGTTGGGCAGGTGAGCAGAAGGGAAGACACGAACCAGGTGGGAGAGACAATAATGCCTAGGACAATTAACAAGGGCATAGATTTAATAGAGGAATTCAAAATGAGTTTAGGAAGAGATTTTTAAAACAATGATTCCCAAATTCTGGCTTCCATTAATGAATCCTCTTTTTTAAAAATTCAAGGTGGCAGGGACCCCTCCACCAAACTAGACAGGAAGATTCTGAATTTATTTATTCAGTCAGTTCAACACCAAGTTTAACCTTTAATTCTCTGGAAGCAGGGTGTCAGCCCCCACATGGCTGGCTGTGTTCTCAGAAACCTGCTGTCTGTTTACGAAGTCAGGGTTGGGACTGGCTGTGATGATCCTGGGAGTAACTGAAGCTTTGTGAACAGAAATTGAGAATGATATAATTTGCTTCTTTAGAATTCTTTCAAGTTGTGTTTTGTTTTTTCCTCCTCGATCATTCCCCCTAAATATCTGGAATAGTCAAGTAGGTTTAATTCTGCATTAATTTCCTATTGCTATAGGTCAGAAGTCCAACATGGGTCTTGGTGGGCTAAAATAAGTTGCCTCCCTTTATGGAGGCTCTAGGGGGGAATGTGTTTGCTGCTCATCTGGGCTTTTTGCAGAATTTCATTCCTAGGGGCTATGGAATCCAGCTCCCCGTTTCCTTGCTTAGTGGGAGCTGAAGGCCATTCCCAGTTTTTTTGTAGTGCTACCGTCCTTGGCTCTTGTCTCCCTACCTGCATCCTCCAAGCCAGCAACATTGCATTTTTCTGACCATACTTCCATAGTCACATTTCCCTCTGATCTCAACCAGAAAAGTTTCTCTAATTGTAAGGACTCTTGCAATTAGATGAGTTCCACCTAATCACAAGGTCCCCATCTGAGGGTCCTTAACCTTAATCCCATCTGCAAATTCCCTTCTGCCATGTCAGGTAATATAGACACAGGTTCCCTAGGTTAGAGTGCGGATAACTTTAAGAAATGGTTGTAGCAATTATTTCTACCACAACGTTTTACTCCTCATTGCTGTTTCCAATTAATTTCCTCTCATTTCTAAATCTTTCCAGCTTTGAAACAAGGAGTGAGTGGGCAATATAAACTGATTACATGGGATTCATCAAGAAACAAAATCTCAGGTTTTTCCTCGTTTTCATTTCTTGAAAATATTAGATTCCTGTGCTATGTCCACTTGTACCTGGCCCTTGTCTTTCAACTATCTGGGGTCATCCCCATTTTAAACTATCTAATCCCATGGTGATATCCTTAGTCCTTATCATTGCCAAACTCTTCAACCCCTTCATAATTTCACTGATAGTAGTATGCTCTCTTACTACCTCCTTCTGTCTTCCAATCTTACGCTTACTTACATCTTGACATCAGTAATGGGTCAACGTCCTTAAGACCACCAATCCACTGTGCAGCCATCTCTTCATTGTCTCTCACATCTCTCCTTTCTCAGGTTAAATTTTAGGAAGCATAATTACGAATGTAAACTTCACTCTAAAACCCCTGCCCTTGCATGCCTTCTTCTTGATTGTCAACACCCCAGTCCTCATTAAGCCCACCCTTCTGTCATTCTATGCCAATATTAGTACAGGTACATGCCAAAGGAGACAGAAACACGCTGATTGACATGCCTTACTTTAAATACATGACTTACCCTCAGTGAACCCTCAGTATGTTGCTCAGTGTTTGAAGCCATCGGCAGAAACTTTCCATGAACTCTGCTGTTATATGAGTTCACCAGTTCTCTCTTCATTCTGTTACTAAAAAGCAACTTCACACTACCATTCCTATCTAAAAAAATACCTCCATTTATAAATAAAACCCATTCCTTAGTCAGGGTTCTCTATAGAAACAGAACCAATAGGCTATGTGTATATACATGATATGTATACATATACACGTACTCACACATACACAGAGAGGTTTATGTTAAGAAATGGACTCATGCAGTTGTGGCTGATGAAAGGGCAGTCTGAAGGTAGAATTCTCTCTTCCTTGGGGAACTTCATTCTTGTTCTGTTAAGGTCTTTATCTTCCTGGATGAGGCCCACTGATATGGTTTGGCTGTGTCCCCACCCAGATCTCATCTTGAATTCTAGTTCCCATAATACGCACATGTCATGGGAGGGACTGGGTGGAGATAATTGAATCATGGTGGTGTTTTTCCCCCATCCTGTTCTCAGGATAGTTAGTTCTCATGACAGCCGATGGTTTTATAAGGGGTTTTCCCCCTTTTTGTTTGGTTCTTCTTGCTACCACCATGTAAGATGTGCCTTCACTCCTTGTTCATGTTTTGCCATGATTGTGAGGCCTCCCCAGCCATGTGGAACTGTGAGCCCATAAAACCTTCTTATCTTTATAAATTACCCAGTCTCGGGTATGTCTTTATTACCAGCATGAGAACAGACGAATACACCCATGAACATGATAAGGAAAATCTGTTTCACTCAAACTTCACCAATTTAAATGTTAATCACATCCTTAAGATACCTTCACAACAACATCTAGACTAGTGTTTGGCCAAATATCTGGGTACCATGGCCTAGCCAAGCTGACACATAAAACTAACTGTCTCATTGCCTATGAAAGAATATTGGTTTACGATATAAGTCCTCTCCCCAAATCAAGTTTTTCCTATTAGTTAAAAAATTTGACCTCACATCCTTCTCTATCTACTGTTCTATTTTTCTATCACCATTTACAGTAAAATCCCTTGATCATTTTAATTTCCTCATTCCGATTCCTTCCCTCACACAGGTCAGGCTTTTGCTCCCAACATTACACCAAAACTGTTGTGTGTAAAGGTGACCAACATCTCAGTCTAGATTTCATTTCATTTCACCTGGGTTTGACAGGCATACACACTCCTTGTTCCCTTGTTAGCCAGACAACCAGGACACTTTTACTTGATTTTCCTCTTCTCTTGCTCTGAGCCCACTCCGTAGTGTCCTTTGCTGAGCCTTTCTCCTCGATCTGACTTCCTAATTTTGGAGACTCATAGGCCATGGTCTTTGGACCTTTTCTACTTGGTAAGCTCATCTAATTGTTTTCTTTAAAGACTCCTCGTATGTGGGTGTCTCCCATATTTACATCTTCAGCCCAGGCTTCTCCTTGGATTCTATACATTTAACAGTAAACAGTAAATCCTCTAGTCCAGTTTGGCTGAGGCCAAAAACCCTGGGGCTTCCTTAATCCCTGTCTTTCTCTCTTACCTCTTACTTGATCCTTCAGCAAATCCTATCAGCTAAGTCTCCAGAATGAAGGGCCGAGGGCAGCCTTTCTATCTTTTCATGCCCTGACCACATGGAAGACTTCTAATCTGAGAAAAAGTTTAACACATTGAAAATATTTACTGCTGCACTGAACACTTTATTGTGTTAAAATATTATGCGTTAAAACTAAGCCAGAGAAAAAACAAGTAAAAGCAGTTATAAAAGACCTTTTTATGAATTGGATAAACTTAGGTATGAATTGAATATTAGACAGTACTATGTCATCGATAATAATTTTCTTGTTTGTGGTTAAGTTATACATAGAAGTATGCTTTCTCAGGAAATACAGGCTGAAATATCATGGTATCTACAAATGGGTATCAACTGGTTCATTCATATATTTGTATGGATATATGTGTACGGATACAAAGAAAGAAAGTCCAAACATGTGCAGCAAAACGTTAAGAATTTGTGAATGCAGGAAAAGGGCATATCTGAGCATCATCATAATATTCCTTTCCAGATATTTAGATTATTTTCAAACTAAACAGTTAAAGGAAAATGTGTTCAGAATCAAACTCTTCCTGAAAACACCATGCCTACCACCCTGGTCAAAGGCGGCACCAACTCTAGCCTGAGTTACTACAAAAAGCTTCTAACTGGTCTTCCTTTGTTAGAAGTGTAAAGGCCTTTCCCCTTTACACTTCATAATCTATTCATGACAACGATCTCTTAAAAACACGAACTGCATCATGTAATTCTCTTGCCTGGAGCCATAATTCACGTTTACAAGGTCTCATATAATCTGACCACTTCCATCACCAGGCTCCCATCACCTCTTTGACCTGATCTCTCTGTCTCTTGTTCACTCCACTAAAGCCATATTGAGTCAGCCTTTTCCTGGAAAACACTAGGTCTGCTCACTTCAAAGTCTTTAGATTTTCCGTATCTTCTTTCCAGAACATTCCTACCCAGGGATCATGTGGCTCTTTTCCCATTTTCTTTAGATCTTATTTCAAGTATTTCCTTTTCATTATGCCTTCCTTGACCAGCTACCGGAAATCACAGCCCCTTTCAAAGTATCCCCTAAATCTTCTTCCTGCTTTGTTTTTCTCTACAATACTCATCTTCAACTGGCATATTTCATGTGCTCACTTGTTTTTCTACTCCTTCTACAATGTAAGATGTTATAAGACATTTTTTTTTTTTTGTAAATATATTGACCACTGCAGTCCCAATGTCTAGAGCTGTGTCTGGGATCTGAAGGAGGGGTAAGTGTTCAATAAAGATTTGTAGAATAAATACATGTTTTCACTCAATGCTACAGTTTGGTCGGGTTGGGAAAAATGGAAACAAAAGCAGCCGTGAGGGTGATCCTTCTGGACAACAGTGAAAGCAGAGGTATTTTGGGCTGCACGTTCTCAGGGCTTAGAATGTCTCAGAATCTAATCATAACAGTTCTGAAATCAAGATCAAACAGTCCTTTGTTAATGATCTTCAGTATGATTTTTGGAGGCTTCAGGAACACTTGAAGTCCATTTGGCAAAGTTGTTGAGGTTCTGGGATTCAACGTAGCTAAAAATTATGTGCCACTAAAAATTCTCTAAACGGGATAGACCTTAGGGGCATAGAAAACAGAGGTCCATAGAGAGAGGACATATGACCAAGACCAGGACCTGTGACCTGTGACAGGCCATTCCTGCCCCCACCACATACACACACACAAACACACACACACACAAACACATACACCACTCCTGTACACATAAATACACGTCACGTTCACACATACCACACACAAACCACACTCATGTACACAAACACACAGATGCACACACATGCCATGCTCAAACACACACACACACACACACATATACCCACCCAAGACCAGGACCTGTGACCTTCCATTCCTGCCCCACTACACACACACATGTCACACACACACCACTCATGTATACACAAATACACCATGTTCACACACCACACACACACAGCACACACAAACCACACTCATGTACACATACACACAACATGCTCACACATGCTCACACAAGACATACTCAGGACCAGGACCTGTGACCCTCCGTTCCTGCCCCCACCACACACACATACATACACCCCCACATATAACCCCCACCCATACCATTTATGTGCACACAAATACACTCCACGTTCACACACATCACACACACACGACATGCTCACACACAACCACATATCACACACACACACACCACACACACACCACATGCACACCACTCATGTACACACAAATACATACACACCACACTGACACATCACACGCACATCCCTCACACTCATATACACAAAAATACACACACATACACATGCTCACACCCATATACCACAAACACCCCACTCATGTACACACACATACACACACACACACCACGTTCACACATACCACACATATACCACACACAAACCACACTCACGTACACAAAAACACACACACCACACACACATATCCCTCACACACACACCACACTCAAGTACTCACACTCACACACAACACCCACACTCATATACACACGGCTGCCTAAAATCTCGGGCACACTGGGAGGCCTGTGTATTGCTTCTTTTGGAGCCTTTCTTCAGAGTGAATCCAGACCCACCCTAAAAGTCAGTCCTCTGTGAGGGCTTATCTGGGTTGGTCCTCCAAGCTATGTGGGTGGTTTCTCAACTCACACTCCTCCATTTCACAGATGGGTGGCAGGTTTATGTGGTGCCAGGCTCAGTTCAGAAAATGGCATTTTCATGCCTGGCGAGAGGCGTGGGAGTTCAATCATCTCCACCTCCCTCCCAGGGCGGCCCCTGAGTCTTCCTGGAACTGGCCTGCCAGTGCCAGCAGGACTTGGAAGGCGCTGATGTAATGAGCCAGGGATCTGCCCCTTGGCACCAGAGCTGCATCTTGAGATTAGTGCAATGCCAAAGGCTTCCTTGAATTGCTCTGCAACGTGCCCATGAACATGTTGAAAGTCTCCCCTCTGAGGCAAGGGAAGACGCCAAAATAGTTGAGGTAACTTCCATTGAGCTCACCAAAACATATGTTCGGAATGGTCCCTGGAACTCTTGCATGAGGGAGAGAAAATTATACCTTGTGTCCCCACCAGGCTTCTCCCTCCATGAAATATAAAAACCACATAATAGCAAGGCCAGATTTAACTGGTACTGATATACTCAGTGTTTGAGCCAATGTGTATGTGACTTAAGGGCTTGGTTTTCTGCTATAAGACCCTTCATCCTCTAGGATCAACTCATCGTCCTCTTCTTGGGCAGCGATTTCCTACTTCCAGAAACTATCCCCCTTATTGACCACAAGATAGATTCTAGTAGTGAGTTCCGTAGACACAGCTGAAGACTACTCAGAAATGCAGTGCCCAGGGACCTTGAGCTCTCACAGGGTCCTGAGCTTCCTGGAGAGTTCTGGTGGCTCGGTTAGGACGCTAACCTGGAGCACTCCCAGGAGTCTGAGCTGCAACAAAGGTAAGGTGTTAGATCAACACCGTCAATGCTTCACAGTAGCACCCTGATGTCTTTTAACCTTAGAATGAATGTCATGTACAAGCGCATCAGCCTTGTTACATGACTGCCAAGGACAGAATGAGGGTCAGTTCAGGAATTTCGATATTGGCTCAGCATAAGAACTTTCTAACAATACTGACAGCCTGGGCACAGGTATGTTATGTCTAATTGTGTAGCTCCCCCCACCACCTCCTGATATTAAGACCTTGAATAAGTAAAGATACCAACATTCATTTAAAGTGTAACTTACAATGCTTTCGTCATGCATCTCTTGGGCCCTTTTGCTTAAGTACACTGGGGCTGGTGCGGTATTTCCAGAGGCAGAAGGGTCTGTGTCTCAGTGGCCCCTGGCTTGTGCCTTCTGATGTCCCTTGAAACCCTAATATTGGTTTTGCAATTTCATTGCTAAGTTGTGGAAATTCTCCTAAGTGAGATTCAAGATTCTGGAGAATCAGAAGGCCGCAGCTAAAATGAGGAGCTAGCTTTGACTTCCTTCCTTTCTCCCTCTTTTCTATTAAAGACATGGGGCTATTCCTGATGTTGCATCCTTGGGAACCTTTCACTTTACAGCATGGCTTCTCAGAAGATTCGTTGTTTATTTTTGGACCATTTATTCTTTCCCTCTCCCTATTCCTTTCTCTCTTTCTCTCTGTCTGTCTTTCTCTGCCTCCATCCTGAGTCTGCGTCTTATTCTATTATTAAAAAATAAAAAAGGATTGGAGATAGCTCCCAAGTATTTCATCAATTGTAAAACTCTCTAATCACCCTCAACTTCAATGAAAATGACTTCCTTGCCTAGGTATAAATGTATTAAATTGAAATTTTACAAAATTACTCAAACATTGGACAGCACACACAATTACACTTCCTAAAGATGCCTCATTTTAAGAGATCTCTAGCGTCTGCCTGCATCAGGGAATTTTCATGATGGAAAACAAGATATCAGATTTTGTTGGTTCTCCCTTGCAGCTTCTAGATTTCCATCAGAAGAAAACATTGTTCTCATCTTTGGGAACCGAAAGAAATAGGTGGAAACTCTTCCCCCTCTTCATTGATCCTGCCGAACACAGCAATGTGTCCTTGGCACAGCCAGGACAGCTGGGAACAGCTCTATGCCAACCAGATCAAGCTCAATCCTCCTCTTCCTTTCTAGAACATTTCCATTTTCCTTTCCAGAATCTATCATCATTCAGCTTTCTCTAGCCAATCTTTCTGGTCCCTTGAGTACCCACTACAAACCAATGTATGCAAACATGCATCGCCTCCTCACAAAGAGGTCTGTCTTGGGGACTCAGAAGGCAGGCATGCAGATTTCCCTCCTCTGGCACTGGTAGATTCATTCCAGGCTTGTTGCTCAGGAGAGGACAGCAGCAAGCAATGTTTCTGCTAAAGATGAGAACACATGGACACATAGAAAGGAACAACAGACACTGGGGCCTATTGGAGTGGGGAGAGTGGGAGAAGAAAGAGGATCAGGAAAAAGAACCAATAGGTGCTAGGTTTAATACCTGCAGGACAAAATGATCTATATGATAAATGCCCATGACACATGTTTACCCATAAAACAAACCTGCACGTGTACCCTTGAAGTTAAGACAAAAGTTTAAAAAAAAATCTCCTGGTGGAAAAAAAAAAATGATTTCAGTGTGTCTGTGGTCTCTCTGCAGGCCAGTTCTCTCCTTAACATTGCCTTCAAAGTGGGTCTCAAAACACTAAGGTCACAATGAGGGCACTATCTCTTGAGCCATACGACCTCCTCCATAAGGGCAGGTGGATGGAAATGAGCTCCGGAAGGCCAAGGTACAGAGAGAAATCAGTGCAACATTTTTGAGTGTTTTTCAGAGACAGAAGAAACAACAGTGCCTATGCAGCAACAATGTTTATACAAGAAAACAAAGACAAGGTCTGACTCAGTGGTTGCTTCCTCATGTAGTAAGACTATTCTGTGAAGAAATGCTGAAATCTGCTCTACATGGCTCCCAAGATCCAAACCAGAGTCAAGGCAGAAATTAGAGACAAGTGAAAGCCACTTGATGAATAAACAAACCTATCAACCATTTGAAGTACCTCCCAGAGGGGTGACTTAGTGACTGCTTTGTCACTGCAGTCATTCAACCAGCAGTAAGAAAATTATTACTGGAGATATTATAACTACCATCCTTAAGACTACACAACCTCAGATAAAATTTATATTAGAAGACGTGTTCCCTGAGACCGTGTAATTCCAACCACTTCACCAATGTCCCCATTGCATCCTAGTGTCTGTTTTTGATGAACAAGCATCTTTTCATTTTGCTGTAGGTGGCAGGCAGTGTTCAGAGATAGTTTGGGAGGGGAATTAGGTGCAAATGTTATTTGCAGAGTTACTGTCAGTGTCAGCCCACCCATGTTGGTTTCCCTTGGGTCCTTCCCACTCGCGACTGCACAGAGCCACCATGAAAGCTCCACCAAGCCCATAACAACACACCTGGTGCACCTGCCCATCTGGAGCTCTGGAAGAGGCAGGGATGCTGAGTACACCAGGTCATCATGTCCCTGTATCACTCACATCGCAGCGGATCACAGTGTCTCTTCTATTGTGCAGGTTGGGGTTTCTGAAGACAGCATATGTTCTGGGTTATGACTTTTATGGTATGAGGTGTATTATCCTCTGGCACATTTCACTTCTCGTCCAGCAGAACCTCTGGCGCCCGCCACCCTGCCTCAAGGCTCCCCTCTTCCCTGAGCCCCAAGCTATGCCATATCACCAACCATCTTGCCAGACCAGGTTTTCAAAGACTGATCCTGGTTATTTACTCTGGACTTACTTGAACATCTTGTGTTTAGATTTGACATTCTTTTGATGCTTAGCTCACAGCCTCTCTTAAATGTAAATCAATGAACAGCTTTACTTCCCCCCAAATTCCATAAGTTCAGTTTTTAATAGTCACCCAAACACATGTGTATGATGTTGCTTTTTAAAAGAAATGTTACTTTGTGGAACGGTTAAGTCTACCTAATTAATATATGCATTCCTTTACATACTTACCATTTTTGTGGTGAAAGCAGTTAACATCCACTCTCTATCTTTCGAGAATATAATGTATCATCATTGACTATAGTCACCTTACTGTATAATAGATCTCTTGAAATGTATTCCTTCTACTTCAAGACATCTTGTACATGATACAAATATACAATATTATCTGTCAATTTAGAAAATAAAAATAAAATAAAAATAATAGAAATGTTACTTTTACTGGTGACTGGCTCCCATGATTAAATTTTACCCAAGCCAGATTTTTACTTGAAAAACAATAAGAATAAAATAAAAATAAAATTTATTTTTATACCCTTCCCCACTTAAAAATGCATTATTCTTTGAAGGCTCTGTGATTGTGTATTCAAATTAGATCAATAGGAAAAAAATTCAATAAACCACAGGAGGGTATAACAGCCTTTAGGAAATGTGCATTTTTAAGACATCCATCTTAAAAGGTTAGACCCAGGACATTGAGACCATAAGTACTAGAAGAAAAAATTGTAATATAGCAGGAAAAAGCCAATAAACTGTGGGATTAGGAGAGCTAGTATAAATAATTACAATTTCTCCCTGACTGAAACCGAATTCTTTCCTCTAAAATCTATGACTAGATTTTGTTTCTAAGAGGATTCTTCTAGAAAGTTAGTAGCAAAAGCTGCCTTTATTGACTTTCTTATTGGGCTCAAGTAACTATATGTACCCATGATATTAATGCATTTATTCATACATACATGTTACACAGTTATTATGTGAGGTATCCTGAGGGGTATTATTTTTTCAGTTTGTTTGCATGATATAGTTTAAGTGTCTCCTCAATTTTCTGAATCATCTCCAAGAAAAAGTAATTACTCAAGAACAAGAAAGTAATATAAAAAGTGAAGGAGACCGTTTTCAGTCATGTTAAACAGTTTCCCAGTTCAAACATCGTCTGTTGTTTAGTCCATCATTTATCTTCGGTACATGAAAAATAATGGATTCCACACCAAAACTCTGCCCAGCTAACCAGTAATTGTATGGAGAGAAAAGCCCTCCCATTTTCTGAAATATGTAATTGTACATCTCAAATTAATAGCAGTAGTTACATTTGTCCAAGTCTAGCTCTAGGGGAAAAAATACTTACAACCGTAAAGTACAACATCCACACTTTGGAAATTCAAAGAAGATATCTTTGCAATGGGCAAGGCTCAACATCTAGGGAAGAAGGGAATGGCATTACAAACCACCAACCACCGGCTGCGAGGCATCCAAATGCCTTTGTCTGCCTGTGTGCATCTCTCTCCTGATTCTCACTCCCTGCCTGAATCTGACCTTCCTCTCCTCAGTTTGACTTCTGACAGGTACCCCTGGGCTCCTATTGTGTCTCCATGAGGATTCAACTTCCGTTGGCTTTACCTGGGATCTGCCGTTGCTGCACCTTAGATTTGTGTCTCTGGGTAATGAAGGAACAGGCTCAAACTCCACAAAAGATCCACTTGATTTTCTCCAATAAACTACATGTTTAGATATGTACTTGATGACCAAATTAAATTTTCTAAAAAAAAATTGATCTTACTTGGAATTAATCAAACATAAATCTGTATATACACACACAGACACACACAGACACACACACACACACACACTCTAATCAGAGCTTCTGGTCAAAATAAACTCATTAGTATTTTGATATTGAAATGATAAGCTTCTACCCTAAAGTAAAGAAATTCAATGAAATTTAGTGATTCTCTTCAATTTTCCTACTGTATTCTGAAAAGAAGAAAGTATCATTCTTGAATTTCTTACAATCTCTCACGTATCCTAATGATAAACTTCCGGTTTTAATAAAGGGACTTAGAAAATAATTCCCAAAATAGGGAATGACAAAATCATATTTTCCCATCTTCAGGATACCTTCATGGCACCTGGAGGATGGAGAGGAGGATGAGAGCGGGTCTTAGGGCACCAGGGTGTAAGGAAGGCAGGGCAAAACAGAGTGGTGGGCAGGAGGGAAGCTTCCACGCCCCACCTCAAGTGACAGGCAGCAAGATTTAGCAAAAATCAATCATCTGAATGGAAGTTTAAGAAGATTACAAAACACGTCACAAGAATACAAGGCTCTTTGTCCAAACCGAGAGAAGCAGGGTCCTGGAGTGGGTGAGCAGAAGGAAAAATGCAAAGTGCACCTTGCAACGTCAGCTACACCATCACCACTGGAATGGTAGGACCTAAGGATACCCTATTTGCAAGGCAAAGGAAGAAGCAGCATTTGTGATCTCAAAAGGGGAAGGAAGTCAAGTGAAATGAATATGTTCATGAGACATTTTGAAATGTTTCAAAACCATGACACCTGGGGGTGAGAGAAAGGCTTCAATGGAGGAGACAGAAGAGTGATTGGTGAGATGCCCTGGAAGAGTTCACGTGGGAGCCCAGCACCTCCCCTTCTAGCCTGTTTTATGCTGTTTCATTTGTTGTTTTGTACAGCATCGTACTTGCTCATGGCCTGTGATACTGGTGAATATTAAAATAAAAACGAGTAAAGTGATTTGGGAGGTAGAAATGCACAGAGAGCAATTCATTGAATTACCACAGTAACCCACAGGTTATTTCCAATGTCTATGCAATCACTCATAATGCTGAATGAATCTCAAATTTTTCTACCAAAGACAATGTATGTCTTTCCTTTAGTACGAAACATTTTTTTTCTTGAAACACTGGATCTTCTCATCAGTGAATTGTCTGCATTTTTTTCCCCATCTAGCTTACCTGTCGGGATATTGAAATTCTAGTTCATTTTCCTCCCTTATTAACTAATTCATTCCTTCATTGGCCCAACATTTCAATAGATGCTTACTAGACATTGCTATATGGCAAGTCCATTGTTCGTAACTTGTTGAGGGCCGTGTCTTCTTCTTTGGAACTCTGGGGAAGAGTCCGATGGAGGAGACATGCAAAATGGGGCTGTGGGAGGGTGGGAGGGTGTCTGGGACTATCCTGTTGTCCTGCAGCCTCAGGTCTCAGCCAAGGGCTACAGCACATCCCTGAGAGAACACACTCTTCTCATATCAGTGCTGTCACCATGACAGAAGGCAGAGAATAGCACACACCCTGGAATCGGGATGAAAATCATCCATTCTTGTCCCAGTTTGGCCACTGAATACCCTGGTGACCTTTGGAGAGTTACACAGATTCTTCGGCCTCTGTTTCCTGGAGAAGCAAACAGGATTTAATTTGTTCTTTGCAGAACTTCCCAGCAGGGAGAAACAACACCTCTCGCTGGTGCTTTCGAAGGCCATGCAGCCCCACGCCGATGCTAGGATATTCCTTAGTTCTGTGGCCTGCTCCTGGTTGGATGGACTCTCTTTCTCCACCCAGTGGCTCACACTGGAGTTTTAGAACTGGGAAGTCACTTACTTCCCCACATGCTCTTCCTCTCTCCCCCTGGCAACTCCACTCTGTGTCCCAATCTGCCTTGGAATTCAGAGCTGGAGAGAGAAATCAGGAACAATCAAAAAAGAAGACAGAGAAATGGTCTGAAGTCATAATCAAGAAGCAGAGTAGCCATTTCTGCCCATATTACTAGAAAATCTGGACATGAGGAACAATAACCACATTCCCCTCTATTGACAGAGGACTTCTGTGTTGAAAGAGACAGGCATGCTAAGCGGTGTTCCTGATAAATCACATACATGTTAGGGAAACAGCACAGATTTAGGAGTCACTTATAAAGCCTGGCCACACCGTTCATGTGCTGCATGATCTTGATGAATGTGGTATCTCTGAGCCTCTGTTTTCTGATCTCTGGATAAGGAGAGCCAGACCTACTTCTTGTTGAGGAAGCACAGTTATAATATGTGGCTAGTGCTTCAAGCATCAGGACGACCATTCTTGCTGCTGAGGTTACATTCAAACGAGGTCAAGTTCCTTGTTTACATCTGTCAGTTACATGGGCACCACCTCTGAGTCTCATTTGTTCCCGGTCTTCCTGGTCGGAGTGGAACAGAAAAGCATTGCAGATAATCACCAAGTCCAGTATCATCAGGCTGGCAACCCCAGAATAACCTGCCAAGTCCTGCCAGCTGTTAAGGATGCAATTACTCCTCTAGACCGACACTTGAGGCAGGTGGATAACTAATTCTAATCACCTGGCCATTGATTGGGTTAGTTTTGTTTAAGCACTGCTGGTGATTAGAAGCTGGGACTGGGAGGGGCTGAGAGAGGGTAGGGACCAGCCAGCACATCGGTAAGAAGAGGGAGGCAGCCTAGGCCATTTGCAAACCGACTCTCAGACACACTGGGAGAACCGGCCGCCTTCTGTGCCACTTTGTCCTTTGTCTGGGAAAGCAGCCTGACTGGCTGGTCAGTCACACATCCTGGCCAAAGAGTAATAGTACAGCATTTAACAAGGCAAAGTAGCAAGAAACACTTTTTCAAAAATGGTTCATATAAAGACTAGTGCTAAAAAATGTTTTAGAATATGCTTAAAAAGGAAAAATATTCACAAAATCCTGTTTACTTAAGGACAAGGACTGAAAGAGAGCAATGAGGAGAAAAATCAGTTGGATTTCTTAAGATAGATAAATTATATGAATATATGTTTCTTTATTTGGTACATACTTGATTCATTCCACAAGTATTTTGAGGGCTTTCTCTATGCCAAAGAATCAGCTAAACACAGATGATGTGGATTAAAAAAAAAAACTAAAAACTAAAAACAGCGTTCCCAACATGCTGTGATGCACCCTGGCACGAAAAAAGTAAATGTAGCAGACTTCAAGGACAGGAGAGAGGCACCACTTCATCCTCGAGGAAGCACAGTGGTCTCTCCAACCAGGCTGGTGGAATACGCATCTTTAAAACACTAGAAATGGCCGGGCACGGTGGCACAAGCCTATAATCCCAGCACTTTGGAAGGTGGAGGCGGGTGGATCAGGAGGTCAGAAGTTTGAGACCAGCCTGACCAACATAGTGAAACCCCGTCTCTACTAAAAATACACACACACAAAAACAATTAGCTGGGCGTGCTGGCAGGTGCCTGTAATCTCAGCTACACGGGAGGCTGAGGCAGGAGAATCACTTGAACCTGGGAGGCGGAGGTTACAGAGAGCCGAGATCACGCCACTGCACTCTAGCCAGGGCGACAGTACGAGAATCCGTCTCAAAACAAAACACGGGAAGTTAGGCAGATCAATGGAAAAGAAATACCCAGGATGTCAAAATAGCATGCAAATTGTACACACGCACACACATACATACACACACGTCCATGCATGTGTGCACTCACACACACACATACGTATATATGGTTTTCTTCAATGACGTAGCCCTCGCCCTCCTGGGCCAGCACTGCACACCTTAAAACGGTTCCCCAGCTCTCTCCCACCGCAGATGCCGTATGCACACAGCAGAGGTTTTTCAATTATTCACTATGTGATCTCCTACATGCTGCACACGATGCCCACTGGAGCCGTGTTTCTCATCGAGCATCCACAACAGGATGTCAACACCTGCCCTTGGGGTGCAAGAAAAGTCGGAGTGGCTCTTCAGGGCTGTCACTGTCTGGAACAAAGACTCACCTGCTAGCTGATGTGCTTAGTGGCTTCCGTTAAAGTGACAGCGTTCACTGGAGACCCAGGCTGCAGTATCAACATGTCATCTGAGCCAAAACCCTGTCCTTTGGGTCACCCGTCCTCCATGGCATCACCCATATCAAAGACAAAAGGGCAGGGATCATTTATTTTTAATCCTCTGTCTGTTGTCAGCTCTGCCCCAAATAGTCCAACGGTTTGTACCATATTTTGTGAAAACTTTAAAAAGCAAAGAGGCATGTACCACTTAGGGAAATCTGTGGCTTGCTAGTTTTAGTTTTCTAGATGTCGTGGACGACGTTTGGCCTCAGAAAGAGAGACCAGCTTAGAGAGCAGAAGGCACTGAGCATGTGCCTGGTCAACCCAAGAGTCAGAGCAGAAAAAGTAGCTGCAGCTGAAGCACATAGTTTTGGGATCTTGTGGTGAGATCAACTAGCATGATAAGAGTTTCCTCAACTACAAAAAGAGATGCTGAGATTCGCAGAGGACACCTTTGTTTACTTGAGGGTAAAATCGTACTAGGATTGAAATATGATGGGGAGTAGCATAGAGAGATTAAGGCTTTTGTTTAAGATAACTCAATGCATCTAGGAGCCAAATTGATCTGCAGAATCGCTCCCAGAGAAGTCCTCATCAATGACATGTGGGTTAATGGCAAAACCTAAAATCCCTAAAATTACTCAGTGCTGCCTGTCCAGCATCCACTCTGTCTTCTGGTAGCTGTGCTTCTGTTTTACCTTGGCAAATATCCCTTCCTCATTCTCAGCCCGTGGGCTTTGATAAGGCCAATGCAACCCCCCTCCCTCTGTTCTCCCAGGGTTGCGTACTCCTGGGCCTGACCACACCACACCTTTATCTCCCTTCGCAGCGGCCAAGAATGAGTGTATTTACAATAGAAGCTCCATGACTCAGCTCTGGCACCTGGATTAGAGGTGTTAGCCGGGAACAGAGTCGGTCCACTGAGGTTACACCATGTGCACAACTGAGGCCTGAGGCGGAGAGTGACGCCATGCAGGGAGTATGTCTGAGAGTGAAGCCAAGGCGAGGGGGGGCAGGGACAGGGGACAGGGAGAGAGATGGACAGCATCCTGGCAGTGATATCCCCAGCCTCGGCTGAAACCAAACACACAGAGATGTGGACTTGTCAGATACATGACCATTTTCTTAAGTTTTCATTTTTTCTCAATTCAGTGTGGTTAAATTTTCTGAGTTCAACAGAAATAACTCTGCCCCTACAGATTGTGATAGGCCAGACTCTGGGCCCCATGATCTCACGCCTGTGGATATGTGACATTAAATGGCAAAGAGGACTTGCAGATGGAAGTAAAGCTGCTTGTCAGCTGACTTCAAGATAGGAAGGGTGTCCTGGACGACACAAGTGCATCCCAGGTAATCACACGAGCCCTTAAAAGTGGAAGAGGAGAGCAGAGAAGTGTGCAGAGGAGGTGTGCGTGGCCACAGCAGGATACAATGTACTACTGTGGCTGGCTGTGAAATACAAGGACTACATGCAGGCACAAGAGGGAGGCCTCTAGGAGTTTGGGGTGCTGTGCTGACAGCCTGTGAGGAAACAGAGCTCAGCCCAAGAACCTAGGAACCAAATGAGCCTAGAAACCAATTCTCCCCTAGAGCCTCCAGAAGGGAACCTGCCATCTAGGTGCATTGATTTCAGCTTCTGAGGCTCAAAGCAAAGACACTAGCCAAGCCTATCAGGCTTCTCAACTACAGAACTATGAGATAGTAAATTCATATTGTGTTGAGCTGCTAAATGTGCAGTAATTTGTATGGCAGAAATAGAAAATGAATACGTAGACCTCTATTTTAACACAAATCCACCAAGTCAAAAATATGATTCTGCAGTGTGATTGTTTCATTGCTGTTATATTGTTTTGCTTTGAATGTGAAGCGACGTAAGAGAGAGGTTTGAAAAATGCTAAGGAAATGAGACAGAGCGAAGGATATTGAGATCGCACCAGAGGTGCACCATGTGTGTTTAAATACTGTACACATGCACGGGTATTGCAAACACAGTCACGAGCAGGGGGAGTGTGGGGCAGAAGGCAGAGAAACAGACTTGGTTCACAGTCCACAGACATCTTTGGCTGAATATCCCCTCAGTCAAGAGCAATAGTGATCTGTTCTAGGTTCTTCTGGTGCTGTTTAATTTTTCAATTCCTTGTTGTGTCCAACACCAAGTTTAAGAGCAACCACTGTTGCAATGTCAGTAACTCAAATCTAGATCTTTCTTATTCGCTGACAGCTCTCTCTGTCTCGCGGGTACTTTGAAGCATGAAGGCAACACCTTGATACCTCTGCAACGAGAGTGAAAAGGGTGTGGGGGCATCCTGCCCTGTGTGGCTCACTCTGGTGGTCCAGGGAGCCCCCTGCTGAATCAGGACAGCCTCCAGCACTGTCCTGATTGTCAGATAAGGGGAATTCAAGACAATACATCGCTCACACAATTTGAAAGAGATAAAAGAACTTCTTCTCCCCTTTTGAGCGTTTGGGAGTGATTTAAATTCCTACTAATTAAAAATATCACAACCTGGGATCAACATCAACATTTAGCAGATTGTTAACACTTAGCTCAAAGGAGGATAGGAGAGGTTGCTGATTCCTCAGACCATGTTGGGGCTGGGGAAGAATTGGGTTCAAAGACCTGACCAAAGTCAGGCTCACCTCCCATCACAAACATTCCCACGCAGACCCAAGATCTGACATAAGTAGTTAACACAGCGCCATGAGTGGGTGTTTGTGTCTGTGTCTACATTTTGTGTGTGTGTGTGTGTGTGTGTGTCTATGGTGTTGGCTGTGTTTAGTGTGTGTGTATCTGGTGTTTGGTGTGTGTATGTCTGTATTTGGTGTGTTTCTCTGTGTCCTGTTTGGTGTCTGTGTGTTTGTGTTTAGCGTGTGTGTGTGTCTAAGTTTGTGTCTCTGTTTGGTGTGTCACTGTATGTGGGTCTGTTTAGTGTGTCTGTGTTTGGCATGTCAAGGAAGAATTCTTGTTTATGTGAATCTTGTTTAATTTTTTACCAATTAGCCTGCTAGGATGATGTATTCCCCTTTTTAACTTGGTTTAGGTTAATTACAGTTTATTTATTTTAAAACATTATTTTTGTCATCTTTTAAGCATTAACACATGTTTTCTAAAGGACAGATCTCTCCACTTCTTCATTTTGTAATCTTTCTAGATTCTAATGTCCAGTCAAAGATGCGAAGGAGCAGGGCTGATTTGAGATTTTCGTGGTGGTTCTTCATGGTGCTAACATCACTGCTGCACAAGACCCTGTTCACAAAGCTGTTTGAGGAAACTCAAAGTGAGGTGTACTGGGTAGAATTCAGAAATTCCTAAAACACCCCAGCAAAATAGAATGGTGAGGGGCGTCTTCTTTAGTTCATCCACTGATTCAAATGCTAACGTCTTCTAGAAAACACCATCACAAACACACACAGAAATGATGTTTTATCAACTCTCAGGACTTCCCTTAGCCCAGTCAATTTGACACATAAAATTAACCATCACAGCAACCAACCAAATAGATAGATTAAGCTCAAGTACTCAGGTCATGGCAGACGATGCTCTGATCAGTAAACCTGGGTGACAGAAAGAGCACACAGCCTGGAGTCAGAAACACCTGTGTTCATATCTCAGCTCTTCAATTTACAATCTGCAATTGTGGAAAGTTATGTAAGCTCTCTAACCTTAGTTTTCTCTACATCCAAAACGTGACAGTAGCATTGTCAAGAAGATTAAATATTTAAAGAACCTACATCTCAAAGTACCCAGTGTACAAGTAATGGGCGGAAAAAGCCTGGGCTCAAGCACAGGTCCCAGATGAACAATTTATCTCAGCACCAGGAGTTCAACCGGCAGAGGATGATGCGTGCTCCTTCCTCGAGCGAGTGGTTCCTCGCCCCTCTCTGCCTCCAGATGACCAGAAATTCTTGGAGATTCTCCAGCATGAAGCAAATAAAAGGGAACTTGTGCTCATTTTCCTGTACAGCAACTTGAAGACTTTTTTTTTTTTTCCTTGGACATTGGAAAAGATTTCTGACATTTAGAGGCAGAGAAATAAAAATTGTTCTCTGAAGAATAATAAGTGAGGCAGTGATTCTGTTTTCACACCAGGTCCCAGAACACCAGGTCTGGTCAAGCCTGCAGGTGAGGAATTGGTATGCAGCTCATAGAGGAATGGTGAGGGCAGGGCAGATAATCAAGTTAAATGCATCTTGTCTGCGGGAAAAGAAGATATTAATATTCCAATGAAAACTCCAGTGGAATTCATTTTATGGAACTCCATTTCCCTCGACTTTTTTTGTAAGTGCTTCGGGATAATCTTTTGCAGATCAGCTCCTCTCTCACGGACGTGTGCCACAGAATGCATAAAGCTACGTAGACAGTGGCATGCAGTGATTCATACCATTAATTACTATAAATCCGACAAAATGCTTAGTGAGATACCACTTATGGCCAGAATTCACCCATTTATTGACTGACATCGTGTTGTGTTTGTGAAAACAGAGGGAATAGACCTGCCTATTCTGCTTAATTTCATTCATTCTCTCACCGTATCATTAAGAGCACCGTATCATTAAGAACTCCTGAGTTCAAGTGATTTTCCTGCCTCTGCCTCCCAAGTAGCTGGGACTATAGTCGCTGGTCACCATGCACAGCTATTTTTTGTGTTTTTAGTAGAGATGGGGTTTCACTACATTGGCCAGGCTGGTCTTGCATCTGCATTTAATGATTTTGCATCTCTTAAATTAGGCTGTAAGGGCTGGCAATAATGTGTCTTGATCATCCAAGTGAAGAAATGAAGCTTTTAATATTCATTCATAAGTAATGTTTGTATTTGTTAAATCGATGCAATGGTCCATGTGCAAGAGATTCCAGCATATTTATCATTAGTTTCTAGCCACACTTCAACTTTCACACACTGGCATTCAAGGGCATTCAAGAGAGCAGAGATGACAGTCACAAGAAAATAGTCACAAACTCAGAGAATGTTAGGAAATGGTAGGTCTTTCAGGGTCCTGATCATAGAATAAGAGTCCAGATCATAGCCCATGTGTTCTTGTATGAAAGGACTCCGACCTGTCTCTATTTTCATTCTTCATCATACACATCATTCATCTTTCAGTTTCTTAGACAGGGTCAAGCTCTTTTCTGTCTCTAGTCACTCATTCAGGATGATTTCCCTGCTCAGAACTCTCCTTCTCTGGGCTCCTCTCACAACCGCCTCCTTCATGTCTCTGTGTACGTAAGTGCTGGCCTCTCTGCAGGCATCTCCGATGATCTTGGCTATGGTAGCACACCTGACTGCTGGAAATCATGCCTCTAATGTGTGCATTTCCTTGTACATCTGCCTTTGATCCACATTAGATTGTGCCAACAAGAGGCCCAAGGCTACATCTGCATTCCTGGGTACCGATGGCCATGCCTACTGCAATCGCTGGAATGGAGTAGGCACTCACTATGTACTGGTGATGGCCATGGGTCATCTTGCTTTTCTTTAGGAACAAGTCAGGCGTTAAAAAATCAAGAGATCTGCTGAAGGCTGAGTGACTAATCGGGGTAAAATAAGGCCAGGGCTTCTAAGCACGCCTTCTGACTTTCAAACCAATGCTACCTCTCAGGTGCCCTGATACCATGCCACAGCAGATGCATTAGCTCTGGGCTTCCTTAGCCTGACTTCCTTATGTCTCAATCGTATGATTTGTATTTCCTTATCTGGCTGATTAGAATTAAACACTTATTTGTTTCCCAAGGGCAGATCCTAGCTGGAGCCTTGTAATCAGTATTCCTGAAGATGTCTCCAATGATATCGTGATTGCCAAGAAATGCACAGTTAAAATTTAAGGCAAAACTAATTGCTGTGAATGATTTAAGTGAAGGACAACAGGAGGTCACATTTTAAAAAGTGTGAGATTCTCCTTATTGGTGGTACTCAGTGCTATGTACTTCAAAGAGTGTGAGCAGACAGCACTGGGAACGGTAATAAATGTAGAAATCCCCCCGGGTGAGACAGCCAGAGAGGAGGGGGCCCCTGGCAAAACTCCAACCTGCCTGTGCATTGGGGTGGAGCCTCCAGAAGTCTGCACCACTTGGGGAGGGGAGGACCCTGGCCCCTCCTCTTCCTGTGTGGAACCTGGAATTTCAACAGTGAGGCAGGAAGCACTCTAGCAGGGAGCTCTGGCATGGCAGAGTCCCTGTTTCCCCCTTTTCTTCCTTTTCACCCAATAAAACCCTATCTTACTCAACATTGAAATTGTCTGTGAACCTGAATTTTCATGGCCGTGGGACAAAAGACCTCATCTTTAGCTGAACTAAGGAAAAGTCCTGCAGCATTCAGTCTACACCCTTATTTGATGTATAGAAATACTAAGGTTCTGAGGAAAAAAGCCATGTGCTTAAACAATCTGGTCTCCCGACTCCTAATTTGATGTAATTTTCACTGGAAATCACAATTTCCAGACAAGCAAGGAGTAAAAGCAAACAAAAACGTACAGACAATCTCTCCCGGCAGTTTCCCATGTGCTCATGCCCCCATCCTTCAACAGCTATTTGTTAAACAGTTATTTGCTTCCCAAGGGCAGATCCTAGCTGGAGCCTTGGAATCAGCATTCTTAGAGATGTCTCTTCAATAATACCCATCCCACGTGCTTACAGTGCAGACCTCCCCAAGGCTCTCTGCCAGCCTCCAATCAACACGTCCCCTCCACATCCCTCTGGTTCCTCCACACTGGGCATGTTGACCTTGTCTCACCCCATTTTTCTTCCCCACACATTGTCACTGCATGAGACAATACCAGATTCCCGAGGATAAATTTGGTCTTTACCTTGCTTGACATTTTATTTATTCAATCTCTTTTGTAGCACCTGCTCTCTGCCAGGCGCTCTTCTACACACTTTATAAATAGTAATGTAGTCAATGCCCATCCCAGTCTTTCAGAGTGGGTGCCATTTTTATCACCCCTGTGTAACAGAGAAGGGTCTGAATCACAGGAGATAATAACTGCCCCACAGCTAAATAAGTGTGTGCTTCAGACTCATGAAGCCTCCCCGGCTCTTGCCTGGGGGAAAAGGAAACTGGCTTTCTTTTCTCCTGGCTTTCTGAACACCTCATCCTTCAGGCTACTCAGCCTCCTTTTCAGATTTCTTATCTGGAGCCACTTCTTAGGGAACAGTGCTGCCAGAGATTCTCTCCTACACTCTCCGGAAGTTCACACCTACCCCTCTGGTTGGGGTGTGGTACTTCGTCTGTCCTTCATAACTCTATTGCTTCCAAAATTGTATTTTCAGTGCCGACTTCTTGCCTGGAATCTACACACATATATACAGGTGCTTCCTCTTGGTGGGAAATTCAAGCTCACATTTTTAAAACTTAACTTCCTCCTCTAAAGCTTTGCTTCTCAATATGTGCCTCTGTCAGAAAAATACTCTGCTATCCATACAGTAGCTCAGGTCAGAAGCCTAGCAGTTTTCTTCGAGTTCAGCACTTCCAATGAACTACCCAATCCTAAGATTCTACCTCCTAAATATGACTGGACACCATTTATGTTTTTCATTCCAATAGTCTCTACTCTAGTTCAAAACACAGAAACTTCTTGCTGCATTAGTGCAATATCTTCCTCGCCGGTGTTCCTACCACCAACTCTGCCCACATCCAATTATTGGCTATGTGTGTAAGATTATTGCTAAAACAGATAAGAACACCTTCTTCCTTCCTTGAAAATCCTTCATGGCTTTCCAAAATTCTCAGGAAACAGTATGAAAAGAGCCGCATATTTAGGAGGCTTTTTGTGACCTGGCCCCACTCTACCTGCTCAAACTTTCTTAATATTTCTTCCCTTTAAATAGAAGCAATGTTTTAGCCAAGTGCATCTAAATAAGTGTCCCACTGAACAGGCTGTCCCCTGAGCTTCCTGTCTCACCCCCATGCCCTGCTTCCACGGGTTGCACTCCCACCTTCCAGATTTCAGCACATACAGTATTTCTTCCGGGAAACTTTTGATTCCTCAAGACCGTTAGGTTCCACAAGCATAGGCTTCATTACACCCTGTATGTCTCCCATATTAATATATTTTGCTGATTCTTTGTTTAATTTTTTGTTTGTTTTGAGACAGGGTCTCAATCTATTACCCAGGTTGGAGCACAATGGAACATCATGGCTCGTTGCAACCTCAACCTCCTGGGCCCAAGTCATGTGCCCACCTCAGCCTCCCCAGTAGATGGGACTACAGGCACACCCCACCATGCCCAGCTAATTTTTTGACAGAGATAGGGTCTTGCCATGTTGCCCAGGCTGGTTTTGAACTCTTATACTCAAGTGATCCTCTTACCTCGGCCTCTGAAAGTGCTGTACTAATGTTTAAACAAAGAAACAGGTAGCAAGAACACCGTGGTTACTTCCCCACCAGCTGCTGAGCTCTCTGTCTTCAGTATGGTGTAGAAAACAGAGTACCTGGAACACAGTAGGCAGATAACCAATACCTGTAAAATGATATAGTGAATATATTTCCATCATTTCACTAACTTTGTGTCTTTAATTTTGAAGGACACTCTGTTCCCCAGAGTTCACTTTTTAATCTAATTCACCTTTTAAAATTATACATTGGATACCTCTTAGCATAGCAATGTACTTTTTAAAGACATAAAATTCTATAGCAGTGAATTTTAGGATTTCTTTACAAAAACCACATTGCTAGGATAAAAAGAGAAAGAAAGTATATTCAACATGCTGTAGCCTTCCTGAAGCGAATATATTTAGCATGCAATATTGTAGGGTCTTTAACTCATGATTGACTTTTTCTGTGTAGGTGGAATTTTTTTTTTAATCAGAATTATTCTGGGCACAAAGATTTTGTTTTTCTGGTAACGAACCAGATTCTATAAGGGTTTTAAGTTCTCTTTCACTGTAAATGCTGCAGCTTTGGGAACGGTTTGGCATTGAAACTCTCTGGTTCTATGTGTAATCACTCTTTTTTCATGACTCTCTGGAAGCTGCGAAGTGTTATTTAGAACTGCTGTGGGCAGAAAGAATCACATTTCTGTGTCATTCTTCAAAGATGTTTGTGTGCTGACAGCTTGATTCTTCAGACCCGCTCAAGGGTAAGACTTATTTTTATTTTTATTTAAAAAGTAATTTTGCTGCATTATATGGTTGGATTTTTTTTTTTTCTAGAAAAGCCTCATCTCTCAAACCTATGTTTCTATTTTAGTCTCTTTTCTCCTCATTTGCCTTTATTTTGATGGTTTGGGGAAACATCTTTCAGAGAAGATTATGTCCTGAACATGAGAGCACAGACATCTTTTCTACAAACTGACTTCAAATCTTTTGAGCAAATACCCAGGAGTGGGATTGCCAGATCATCAGGTAATTCCATTACACAGAGTGGTGAATATAGTGAATAACAGTGTATATTGTGCACTTAAAAATAGCGAAAAGAGTACATTTCAAAGATTCTCACTGCAAAAAATTAAGTATGTGCAGTTCTCACTGCAAAAAATTACATATAAGTATTTGTGCTGAATAATATGCTAATTAGCTTGATTTAACTATTCCACATTGTACTCATAAAGTGATAACATCTCCTTGTACCCCATAAATATGGGCACTTATAAGTTGTCAATTTACAACACAATTTTAAATAGAAAAATGTAAAGAAGAAAACGTGCTGAAATAAAAACATCTGCACCTTCTATATCTCAAAAAAAAAAAAAATACCAATGAAGATTTTGAGCTCACTAAAGCAAAACTCTTTAATTTTTCCACAGTGTTTTAAAACCTCAGTGGAAGCTCTTAAATTCAAAATGTATGTAATGCCGTAAACTTCATGTTCTGTTCATTTTCACCTGTTGGAGAGAATTAGAGAAGGTGATTATACCTTCTAATTACTATAGTAGATCATAATTTAACTCTTAAAAAAGAGAACGCAGGATTCTTACTATTTATAAAAACAGACGGATGACTCACCTCAGCATTCTCATTGAGGAAAACTTTTTTTAAAAAATGTTAAAAGCATCAAAGAACTACAGGTCATGCAAAATTATGGAAACAAACCTCAAAGATGACAAAAACCAAGTGTAGGGCCCACCTCCCTTTTGTCCTGAGGGCAATGTCCAATTTTGAAAAAAAATATCAATGCAACTGTACAGAATCTCTTGACTTGGTGTGGTGAGAGAAACTGAATGCAACAGGCAAGGCTTGTCCAAATTAGTAATAATCATAACCCTGGCGCCAGTTTAATCTATGACCTGGAGTGATGACCCCTGAATTCAGGTGTGCTGGGTATCGAGATTTCGTTTTCTTTTGATAACCAGCACTCATCTCCACTCCCTTCTGTTTTCTTCACGTTAGAGAACCAGGAACCCTGGGAACTTCATTTCCTAGAATTTCAAGAAGGACTTCAAAGATTTCAGATACTGCCAAGAGTAGAAACCAGTAGAAGAAAGTACTGTGCTTCCAGAGAAGACATGTTTTGCAAAAGCATCATGGTGAGGTCATTTTTAGTAATTTCCAGAGAGTCCTGAAACTTCCTGATTTCCACATGTAACTTTCAGCTGTTCCCGATCTATTTCTTTTTAATGATCAGAATGGTTTTGCTTTCTTGGTGGACACCTGATTGACACAATAAAGAAGAATAAGAAGTAATTCTCCACTTAAATGAATGTATACACCCAAATGATGTCAACTGGGTGGTCCAGAGAATTGTGAACGTTGCTATTGCAGAGTGCACCTGGCTAGATTTTCAGTGCCCCACATGCCTGCTCACTCCCTTATCATGGACAGAAAAAAAATAAAACTTTATCTTCTACCTCAAGTTATTTTTGCAAATTATTTTCCCAAATCAGAATATACTTAAAGATAACAAGTACAAGAGAAAAAGATCCATGTACTACAGTAACGTGAAACGATGAACAAGAGAAATAATTGCACAAAAAGATATTGGCTTATTAGGCAGGAATTGTTATTAAAATACCCTTGTTACAGTGAAGTAAATAAAAAGGCAGACTTGGCCAGGCATGATGGCTCACACCTGTAATACTAGCACTTTGAGAAGCCAAAGTGGGAAGATCACTTGAGGTCAGGAATTCGAGACCAGTCTGGCCATCATGGCAAAAATCTGTCTCTACTAAAATACAAAAAATAGCCAGGCATCGTGGTGCATGCCTGTCATCCCAGCTACTCAGGGGGCTGAGGCAGTAGAATCACTTGAACCCAGCAGGCGGAGGTTGCAATGAGCTGAGATTGCACCACTGCACTCCAGCCTGGGCCACAGAACAAGACACTGCCAATAAAAAAATTTAAAAAGCGGGCTTAAAAATGTCTAAGAAAGAGCAAAATATAAAATGACATAGCACATGAAGGAAAAAGAGAGAAAACAAAAATAAAAACTACTGTCCCCAAAGCAAATAATTGAAAAGTTGAGCTTAACAGTATATTAGACACAGTTAAAGAGAAAATTGATTAATTATAACACACGTCAGAAAAATTATCTAGATAGCAAAACAAAGAGATAAGACAAAAATATTTAAAGAAAGAATGTGTGAGAATACATCAAAACAGATAAAACTAACACATAGGTTCAAGAAATCCACTGAATCTTATGAATAAACACATGTATACATATCATACTGAAATGATAGAAAACCAAAGATAAAGATAAGCATTACCTTCAAATGACCCATAGTCAGATTGACAACCAATTTCTCAGAGACAACATGAGCCCTGTATGCAGCAAAAATATATTCATTATCCTGAAACAAAAATAACTACCAACCTAAAGTTCTAAATGAACATACATCTCCTAAAAGAATAAAGGGAGAATGAAGACAATTTCAGACCAAACAAAAACAAAATAAAACACCAGAGTTCTTCATCCACACACATGCTCTAATGAAAATTCTAAGGGATACAGATTCAGGATATTCTGTCACAATAAAAAAAAAAAAGACAGAGGGAGTGATAAATGCAGGGTTCTATCCAAATACATATTGATGACATTTGAAAATAATATTACTTCCTCAAAGATTTTTGTTAGACACACACACATACGTACATACATATATTACATGACCACAATAACATGTCAGGAAAGTGATGAATGAAAAACTCCAAGGGAAAGGTAGAGACATTGATTAATATTAGAAGATAATGAGTTAAATAAAACTGCATACTTTATTTAGAGGAAGCAGTAAATTAAAAGGAGTAGATCATGTAATTTTCAGGGTAATAGAGAGAAAAAGATGTGATAAAAAATAATCCTTCCAAAAGAAGACAAGAAACAACAGGGGTGATGTTGAGGGGGAAGAAACAGAGCAAGTAAAACTATGGTAAAGCAAACATTACTAATAGTATTGTGGCTACTTCTACCATAAAAATGACGGTGTATTTAAACCCAGCACATCATCAGTAACACTCAGTGGAATAAAAGTTTCAGCTAAATAACAAAAATTGTCAGATTGGGTAAAAAACTTTCTGGCTATATGCTATTTACAAGAGACAAATTTAAACCAATATATACAAAATCAGAAAGTAAGACCATGGAAAGATAATAATACCCACTTATAAAACAAATAATACTGTTACATCTATATTAATATCCATCAAAGTGTACTTTAAAGCAAGAAGAATAGCTGTCATTCTGCTATCACAAGCAGATGTGTTACAGAAAACAAAACACTACAGGGTTTAAGACAAAATAAAGTTAGAGTCACCCCAATTGTAAAGTTGC
Organism: Theropithecus gelada; assembly: GCF_003255815.1. NCBI lineage: Eukaryota > Metazoa > Chordata > Mammalia > Primates > Cercopithecidae > Theropithecus > Theropithecus gelada. Next base: position 5,985,312 of record NC_037676.1, read on the forward strand.
TCAGTGAAGTATAAAGTACATGAGAACCTGATAAATTTGGTTGCACCACTTGACACATGTTAAGTGGTTGAGAATTACGTAAATACCACAATAAATATTTACTTTGAAAAAAACCTGGTATTTCCTTGTAGAATCAGGTGTTAGAAGGATTGCAGTTTATGAGTGATTATAAAACAGTGAAAGAAGGTGATCTAAAATCTGGAGAAAACACGAAAATCACCAGAAGTGAATGGATGTGAAAGGTAGATGTTCAAAGTATATGTTGGGTATATGTGTGCCTTGGGTGTGTATGTGTGGGCTCTGTGTGTGGTGTGATGTGGTAGATATGTGTGGTAGTATGTATATGGTGTGTGTGTGCGTGTATTTGTGGTTTGTGTAGTGACGTGTGTGATGTAGTGTGCAGGTGTCCATGTTTTGTGGAATGTGATGTATGATGTGTGTGTGCTGTGTGGTGTGTGTATGTATATATGGTTTGTGTGGGGTGTGTGTGTGTGTGATGTAGTATGTAGGTATCCATGTTTTGTGGAATGTGATGTGTGATGTGTGTGCTGTGTGGTGTGGTATGTATGTGTGATATGTGTGGTGTGTGTGTGTCTGCATGATGTAGTGTGTAGGTGTCCATGTTTTGTGGAATGTGATGTGTGATATGTGTGTGGTGTGTGTGTGGTATGAGTGGTGAGTATGTGTGATGCTTGTGTGTGTAGTTTGTGTGTGGCATAGGGTGATGTGGGGTGTGTATGTATGTGTGGTGTTGGGTGTGTGTGGTGGTGTCTATCCATGGTGTGTAATATGTGTGGTGTGTGTGTGGAGGGCTATGTGTAGCATGTGGCATGTGTGTGATGTGTATGTGGCATGGTGTGTGTGTGGTGCCTGTTGTAGGTATATTTGGTGTGTGCATATGTGATGTGTGTAATGTGTGGCATGTGAGGTATGCCGTGTGTGTGGTGTGGTATGTGTATGATGTATGTGTGTATATTTTTCTATATACCTTATTTCAAGTTGGCACAGTTTTACTCATTCAATGTTTCTCAGGGACAAAATACACATAAACAAACAAAATTCACATTGTAATATTGTCTTCAAATTTTCTCCTAATACATACACTTTGTTGGAAAAAACTCAACTTTTCAAAACAAACATTATAGCAGAATTGACTAGGCTGGTTATTTAAAGACGGTGGCTTCAAACTGGGAAAAAAAAGAGCAAAGTTTCTATAAGCCCAAAAAATAACTCAAAACATACATTTAAATATATGCACAAATCTACAAGCATAAATAGAAAATTCAGAGTCATAGTGAGATATAAACACACCTCTCACAGGCCTTAATTTTTATAAAGCAGACAAAAAATAATGTTTATAAAAGAATTGACTTAATATGATTAACATGCTATAGACAAAAGGCGTAGAGCAGGGCAGTCTACTGAAGAGTGCATTTGTTTTACAAGAATACACAGAATATTTAGGAAAATTAACCTTATACTGGGCTATAAAACAACTCTACACAAATTCTGAAGAGTGGAGGCTATACAGAACCTACTTGCTTTTGACCATGTTATTAATTATGCTATGAAATAGATAATAACACAATGCAATAAAACAGAAAATTCTAATAAATTTAGTCATTAAGAAAAAAATTCTTAATAAATCATGGGTTAAAGAATAAACTATCTAACTCTGATTCCTAATGAAATACACACACACATAAAATTTTTTCATGCACCAAATCAGTACCAATAAGTACTTAGAAGGTATCTAGATTTCAATGTATAAATGCAAATATTGGCAATGGAAAAACAGCTACAAATTAATAGAATGATCATCTATCTCAAAAAGTGAGAAAAAATAAATGACATTTAGGAAGACTAAGACATGAAGAGACAGACTCAAAAGAGAATTACACATAAAAATGAATTATTATAACAGTGAGAATTAAACAAGAAAGAACAATAGAGAGACCAAAGAGGAAAATTGTAAAAAATAAAAAAAATGAAGAAAGAGATAAAAATAATTCAAGAGAAAACGTCAAATATTGAAGGCAGGCAAAGAAGACACAATATATGTGTAATAGATTCCCTGAAAAAGAAAAAAGCAAGCATGAGGATAGGACAAATCTTAAATATAAAATATTTCCTGAAATCTAATAAAAGAGTTTTGAAAATACATATTGAAAGATCACACTATGTACCTAAGGAAATCAAATCGCAATGACTAAAACCAAGATATATTCTAACAAAATTACCAAATCTTAGAGAAGTCTTTGGGCATCTAGGCAAATTACATGCTCAGGCTTTTCTACAGCAATTTTTTTTTATTCCAGGAGAAAATGGAATAACATGTGTAAGATACTCATGGAAAGAAAATTTGAACCAAGAATTTACCTCCGACAAAATTTATGTTCAAGTATACAAATGTGCTATCAAGTATTTTTTAAAATCTGTTGTCAATTTGCAAGAGTTTATATGCTTTTATAAGTTATATGCTTTTATATGCTTTTTATTAAGAGTTTATAAGATCATTACCCTGAATGTTTTGCAAGGATATGTATCAGAAAACAAGCTTCACACAACGAAGACAACAATAAAAAGTATGACTGGTGGTAAGCATTCAAGAACCTTGGCCACTTAGCCCAATGAGCACCAAGTGAACTTTGGGTTTCTCAAGCAGAAGGCACATGGGTCTAGAGAGGATTTGTGGGTAGTGGCAGACTTCAGACCTCATGAATATTGATATATTTAATGCCTGCTATGGTTCAGGAGCACTCTGTGCCTTGGATGCTTCAGGCATATTTAATTTATCAAGCATATTTAGTGTCCCCTTGCCTTTTCTTCTTTTCAGTTACAGCCTTATCAATGTGTAATGTGTTTCATGAGCTACTTGCCTTCTATATTTAGGTTTATCTGTCTTTATTTTTGTGTTTCTTTTTTATAATAGAATTCAATCTTCTTACATAAAATGAAAAGCACACATCAGAGATAAATAAACAATGGTGCAAATGCTAATATTTGATGAAATTAGATAAAGGGTATGTAGGACTTTATTATACAATTCTTGTGACTTTTCAAATCAGAAATGCTCCAAAATACAATGTTGAGGGAAAATGATACGATTTCTAAAAATGTAAAACAAAACAATAGAGAGAGACAAGCATTCCAGACAGAGGAAACTTTATATATGTGTGAAAGCCTCAAGAAATGAAAGATCTCAGATTTTTAGAGGTACCAAAATAAAGATGGGTGTGACTAGAACACAGTTCATATTGGGAAAAGCTTCTGGGGTCCGAACTGAAGAAACATCTGTGCAGAAGGCTAGGTAGGGCCTGGTAGAGCAAGTTAAAGATGTGGAGTCTTAAATAAACTGATGAGTCACTGAAGAAATGCCAGCAGGGATAGAATGTGGTTACCATGACTTGAAGATCTCTCCAGATGCTGTGTCAAGGAAGGGTTGGAGGTTCTTCAAGAAGATCAGGTGTGTACATGGTGTTTGCAGGAGTCCAGGCCAAAGCTGGTGATGTCTGGGACTCTAGCAGTAGCATTAGAGATGAGGAACAGTCAAAGATGCAATATGTGTCAAAACATATTTTGTAATTAGAGTTGGCGAGTTTTCCGTTGAAGGTTTGCGCTTTATGGGGAGGGTGAGGTGACAGGCTGGATGTCCAGCTTTACAGATTTGGTGGTGTCATTCACTGAGATTTGGTAGGAGATTAGATTATGAGAAAATATCAACTGCTTACTATTTCTCAGACACTATGCTAATTCCCAAAGATATGCTATTTGATGTTCAAAACTATATTATTAGCCTTATTTTACAGAGGAAGTAAGTAAAATTCAAAGGAGGTCCAAGACTATGAAAAGATATGTATTTATATATCACAGCTGTGTGAATTCTAAAGACTTTGCCCTCAACTGCTGTGCTCTACTGCCTGTCAAAGAAATATCTGTGCATATTTGGGACAAAGGTGATTATGTTTGCTACCACTTTTATGAAACTGAAAATTCATAAACACACATGCAATTTAAGGGTTGGGGCATTGAGTAGAAAGGATGCAAAGCTGACAGATAAAATGAGCCATCCTTTTGCTACTAGGAATTCTCTGGACCTGAAGTTGAAAGGGTAACTAGTGAAAGGAAGACTGAGTCTGTGCCCTCTGGGGTTCCAAGCTTCTTATTGACATACAGTCTTGCACCTCATAAAGCCACATTAGTCAATGATGGACCACATATACAACGATGGTCCCGTAAGATTTAAGTGGAGCTGAAAAATTCTGATTGTCTAGTGACATCATAGCTCTCATAATGTAGTGCAATGCGTTATTCACATATTTGTGGTGAAGCTTGTGTTAACAAACCTACTGAACTGCCAATTTTATAAAAGTATAGCCCTTGCAATTATGTACAGTGCATAATATTTGACAATGATAATAAAAGACTATGTTGCTGGTTTATGTAGGTACTATCCTATCCTTTTCATTGTTATTTTAGAATGCATTCCTTCTACTGATAATGAAAAAGTTAGGTGTAAAACAGCCTCAGGCAGATCCTGCAGCACATGTTGTAGGAGAAGGCATTGTTATCGGAGGAGACAATGGCACCATGCATGTTATTGCCCCTGAAGACCTTCCAGTGGGACTGGATGTGGAGATGGAAGAGAGTGATATTGGTGATCCTGACCTAGAGTACGCCAAGGCTAATGCATGTGTTTGTGTCTTGCTTTTTAAGAAAATTCTAAAAAGTAAAAATTAAAAAATAAAGATCCTTGAATAAGAATGTAAACAAACAAAATACTTTTGTGCAGATGTATAATGTGTTTGTGTTTTAAGCTAAGTGTTATCACAAAAGTATCAAAGAATTAAAAAAAGAAGTGTATAAAGTAAAAAAAAATTACAGTAAGCTAGGGGAAATTACAGTAAACTTTCTTTACTATGGAAGAAAGAAAAATATCTTTCTATTTGTTTGGTGTAGTCCAAGTGTCCTGTGTTGACAGACTCCACCGTAGTGTAGAGTTAAGTCCTAGGCCTTCACATTTACTCATCGACTCACCTCAAGCAACTTCCAGTCCTGCAAGCTCTGTTCACGGTAAGTGCCCTATATGGGTGTGCCATTTTTAAAATCTTTTATACCGTATTTTTCCTGTACTTTTCGATGTTCTGATATGCAAATACCATTGTGTTACAATTGCCTACTGTATTCAGTACAGGCAAATGCCATACAGGTTTGTAGCCTTGAAGCAACAGGCTCTACCACATAGCGTAGGTGTGCAGTAGACTACACCATCTGGGTTTGTGTATGTACCCTCTGTGATGTTTGCACAATAATGAAATCCCCTAAGGACAAATTTCTCAGAACACATCCCCATTGTTAAGTGGCACATGACTGTGTTACCAACAGCCAGGAGGGCAAGAAAAGGGAGCAAGGATTCTGGAGCTACTCTTGCTGGGCACTGTTTACTGCTCAGGATCCAACCACACCTGTCTCTGATAAACCTGTTAGGCAGTAGCCAATTCCCAAAGCAGTTCTTCACATTACATTCCCAGAGTACCAGCCTTGCCACTGTGTAACGACACATTCTCATTCTCAGAAAAGTCTCCGTGTTTCATCCGTGTCCCTATGGCTTTCAGCGGTGCGTTCTGACTATGTATTTTAAGGTATCATCAAACCTGTGGCTCTCGTTTTTAAGGGTTGTTTCCAGTTTCTAGATTCCCAAGGGCAGGCGTACACAGACACCTCCAGCAGGGCCTGACTATGCAACAAATTAGCTATTCTTATGTGAAATCTATTAAAATCATCCCCTAGCATCCAAACAAAAGCATTTTATGAAACAATACCTCTGATTATACTGCAATAATAACGAGAGGCAATTATGTCATCTCTAACTGGAGTTTGAAATTTTGAGACTTAAGCTGCTAATTATTTTCACATGCAAAAAAAGCAACACAACCAAGTGAAACTGTGGAATATTTGGAAGACCAATTTAAAATTTTTTTACACCTAATGAGGAACTGATCAGCACTATGTCCACAGTGCATATTAAATGTGCGAGACTATTGCAAACCCTTCACATAATTTCAAAGCTGCAAATGTATTTGGCACATAAAACATAGGAACTTAAGCACTGAAGGGGGTAAATGACTAGATGGAGTTTGTTTTATAAAGTGATTTAAGTATAAATAAACTTTGAAATTAACGCTTTCATTGCAACTATAAAAAGTGTGAAGAAGGCAGGAACATTGTGTTTGTAATACTTCTAGAACCACGGCAAAACAAACTACTTCAGACCAAAACAATAAATGAGTTCTTGCCAGTTCATAAGAGACAGAAAAATTAGAAACTATATATGTCACAAAATATTAATACAGTTGACGTGCAGTTTTTGGTTCACTAGGAAGTTGACTAAGTTACTCTGTAGTCATTGGTTTTGCACCTTAAAACTCTTAGAGAATGAGTTTTTAACACAAATAACTGAGACCTGAATAAAAGACCAGGAAATTCAAATGCTGACTCTGCAACAGTCTTGCTATATGACCCTGGAGAAATAATCAAATCCTCACTTATGATGTCTGCAGAAAATAGTTTTAAAATGCATTTTAAATCCTAAAATATTAAAGCCAGAAATAGACCCTAAGGATTATCCAATCCCCATGTTTTACAGAGCAGCAAAATGAAGCCCAAGAATTAAGATACTATTTGTACCTGGATATTTTTCCTGATTCCTACTTTCTCAACTCACCAGCAAGGATTTGAATGGAATAAAAGAATTTAGAGAGAAAAGTACGTATAATTAGAGCTGTCATTTATTGAGATCCCCTTAGACAGAAGAGTGGTACTTTAGAGGCATCATCTACTTTCAGGCACTCTATATCCTTTTTTTTTTTTTTATTTTTATGATTAAATTTTTTTTAAAAAAAATGCTCAGAGAAGTAACTTACCTGTATTCATACAGTAAGTTGGTGTCAAATTTGAAACTTGAAGTTTTCTACCTGCACATGGTCTAGTGGGCTAAAAAGTCACTCAATCTGAGACTTCCTCAAAACCAGATTTGAAAATAAATGCTTAGTTGTACACATATGTTCACAGTAACATTATTCGTAATAGCCAAATAGCAGAAGAAAGCAAATGTCAATCAACTGATGAATGGATAAATAAAATGTGATGTATCCATAGAATAAAATATTACTCATTAATAAAAAGTAATGAAACACTCATCTATGCTATAGCGTGAATAAATCTCAAAATAGAGTGCTAACTAAAAGAAGCCAGTCACAAAAGACCACATAATGTGCAATTCTATTACATGAAATGTCTGGAATAGGCAAGTCCCTAGAGACAAAAGTGAATTTGTGATTGCCTAGGGCTGGAGAAGGTGAAGAGGGAATAGGGAGTGACTGCTAAGGGGTATGGAGTTCTTTGGGGATGATGAAAAAAATCAAAATTAAATTAAGCTGATGATTACACAGTTCTGTAAAAATACTAAGAAACATTTAGTTATATATGTTGAATAGGTAAATTGTATTAATGTTAATTATATTTAAATAAAGATTTTAAAGAATTAATGCTTATGGTCATTAGATAATGGTATAAAAGATCCTTATAGTCAATTTCCTTGAGATCCCTTTCAGTTCATCGACTATCATACAAAGTGACCATACACAGAATGCCAGGAAGTCTCAATACTGGATATGTCAGCCTTATATTTGTATAGTTGACTACTATTTTTTTATTTTATTATTGGTGTTTATTGGGTGTTCTCCAAGAAATCTTTGCATATTTTTAAGGCCAGGAAGATATATTATGTTTCACTTCTTTTAGAAACTTCATAGTTTTAGCTTTAGGTTTAGGATTATGTCCAACTTAAATTAATGTTTGTGGAAAGCGTAAGTTGACTTTTCAGTTGCTTTTTTACCTGTATGAATAATCAAGAGTTCTAGAAATATTTGTCGAGGGGAAATAAATGTACCAATTTCTCTTCTGTTAGCTTCTTTGTCAAAATAAAGGAGCTATATGATGGGTCAATTTCTGGATGGACTTTCTGTTCTGGTGATATTTTACAAGTGTTATGCCAATATAATGTCTTGATTACTATGGCTGTAGAGTAAATATTGAAACCAGGAATATTGTTCTTTCTCTTCTTATTTGACTATACCAAACCTTTTGTTATTCTGTATAATTTTTATAATTAACATCTCAGTTTCTCCAAAAATGCCCTCTAGAATTTTGTTAGGGTTTCTCTATTATCTATAGATTAATTTGAGAGAACAACTTTATAAAACTATTGCATCTTTCAATCCATGGACGTGGTATACCTTTCCATTTCTTGAGGTTTTCTTTAATTTTTTTAATCAATGCTTTACAGTTTTGTCATTTTCAATATTGAGGATTTGCACATTAATTATATTTCTAAATATTTATGCATCTTCATGCAATTTTCTGTGAATTTTATTTTATTTTTCATTTGCTGCCAGCATAAACAAATATGAATAAGCCTTGGGTATTTACACAGTTAGGTCTAGAAATTTACTTGTAGATTCCTTATCATCTTCTAAAAAACATTTATGTCACCCTTAAATACAGACAGTTTTATGTCTCCTTTCATGTGTATATAACACTTTTCTTGCCTTACTATACTGGGGATGCCAACCAGTATATTGCTGAGTAGAAGTGATAAAAAGGGTTATTCTTGAGCTATTTGCCATTTTTAAAGAAAAGTGTTTAATAACTCACCTTAACCATAGATGCTTTATAAATGCCACTCATTGGGTTGAAGAAGTTTTCTTGTATTCCTAGTTTGTGGGGAGTTTTTATCATGAACAGGTTCAATTTTGTCAAAAAATTTTCTTCATTTATTGAGATATAATATTATTTTTATACTTTCTGTTGTTGATTTATTACATTATATTGGTTTTCAAAACTTAAACCAACTTTTCATTCCTGGAATAAGCTCTACTTAACATATTACCAGTTTTACATATGGCTTGATTTAACTTGCTATTATTTTGTAATGCATTGTTTTTAATTTAAATTCATGAAGGATCATGATTTATAATTTTCTTTGCCTGCAGTGTTTTGGTGGAATTTTGAAGTAGAGTATTTTTGGCTTCCTAAAATAAGTTCAGAAGCAGATTATCATCCTCTCTTTCCTAAAAGAGTGTATGCATTTTTCAACCTTAAATATTTAATACATTGATCCAGTGGAACTATCTGTATTTGTGTTTTTCCTTTGCTGATTTTTACTGGGAACTGAATTTGTTTAACGGATTTATGCCTATTTTACTTCTTGATTTTTTCCTGAATATATTCAAATAATTTCTGAAGAAACTGGTTAATTTTATTAATTTGTCAAAGTCATTGGTTTAATGTTGTTTGTAATATTACCTTATTATTTTTGAATATCTGTTGTATCTGTAGTACTGTCACTTTAATCATTGCCAATATTGACCATTCATGTTTTTCTCTTTTACCCCCTTTGCTTAGACTTGTTAGACTTTTTAAAATACATTTTATTAATCTTTTCGCAGAATCAACTTTGGAGGTTGTTATCTTTCTCTATATTTTGCCTTTTTAAAATTTATTTCAGTTTTTCTTCTCTTTCTTTTTTTCTAAATACTTTGACTTAAAAGTATAATTACTTTGGTTATTTTTCCTAACTTTTAGAGGTAGAAATATATTATTGATTTAAAATATTTTCCATCTTTTATGAGTTTCTCATTCTATAATTTTTTTCCCAACTTTTAGCTACTGCCCATATATATTTTTTTATTATCCTTTAGTTAAATATTTATGTTTTATAAATTCATTTTGAACTATGGCTTGTATATAAATGTGGTTTTCAGTCTCCAAATATTTGTATCTTTTTCAGATAGTTTTTGTTGATTTATAATTTAATTTTATTTTAATTAAAGAACAATACACTATTCATTGTGTGTGCTGGAACCAGCTTGTAATGACTTGAGAAAGCCAGTTGTTACATGTCCAGAATTTTAGCAAGCTTAAAAGTGGACATGGGCCGGGTGCAGTGGCTCCACCTGTAATCCCAGCACTTTGGGAGGCTGAGGTGGGCAGATCACAAGGTCACGAGATCGAAACCATCCTGGCCGACACAGTGAAACCCCATCTCTACTAAAAATACAAAAAAATTAGGCAGGCCTGGTGGCAGGCGCCTGTAGTCCCAGTTGCTGGGAAGGCTGAGACAGGAGAATGGCATGAGCCCAGGAGGTGGAGCTTGCAGTGAGCCGAGACCGTGCCACTGCACTCCAGCCTGGGTGACAGAGCAAACTCCATCTCAAAAAAAAAAAAAAAAAAAAAAATGGTGGACATGCCATGGAAAACTGCAAACACTTCAAATCAGGATGTTTGTTTTGTCTCATTTGTTTTTTAAAAAGCTGGTTTACATGTACGAACAATGACCATGATGTTTCAGTCTTTTAAATTTGTAAATGTATTTTATGACTCATGATGTCAGTCATGATCAAAGTGACTCTTTCATCTGCATTTGAAAAGAATGTGTAGCCTTCAGTTATGTGTGTGTGTGAGTATATGTATAACTTTATAACTGAAGACTTTATATATAACTGAAGACTATATATATAACTGAAGACTATATATATATATGATAGAGATAAATGTGTGTGTTATATGTATGTCACTTGTTGACACTGTTTTCAAATCTTTCACATATAGATCATTTGGGGATCAAATATTAAGATAAAGTATTAAAATTCCAACTATGCTTGTAGATTTTTGCATTTCTCCCTTTAATTTTATCATTATGTTCCTCTTCATTCTGCTTATATTTGCTTGGAAGTCTAGTTTGTTTCATATTAATAGAACCATGGTAGCTCTATCTTCATGAAATAATTTCAATACCTTACATTTAATTTGTGTCTTTCTACTTAAAGTGTCTACTGTGGACAGAATATACTTAGAACTTTTTTTTGTACCTATTCTGAAGACTTCTGTCTTCTAATTGAAATGTCAGATCCATTTATGTTCAATGCAATTATTGGTGTGTTTTGGTTATGTCTATAGTTTTGCTATTTGTTTTCTTCATCTGTCTTTTTCCTTCTGTTCTTCTATCTCCACTTTCTTTTGTGTTGTTAGTTTAATATTCAATTTTAATGATTCCTCAAGCTACCCATCTTTGTACATATTTATAAGATTTGTTTCAGGCCTTATAATATTCTTTTATTAAAGATTAGTCTACCTTAGTCATGATACCACTTATATAAAATGTGATAACCTTGAAATTATAAAATTCTACTTTTCCAGTCATTTGTGTTATTTGCTATTATTGTTATTTGTTATATTACTTTGTTTTTATTTATTATTATATATTTTATATACAAGTAAGAATTAAACTTACAATAAACTGTTATTTTTTTGCATGAAACAGCTTTCTCTCTAAGAAAAAACAATCTTTTATATTTGCCCACTAATTTACCATTTTCGATGCTCTTCATTTCTTCTTTGGAACTGATTTTCCATCTGGTAGCATTTTGTTTTATTTTAGAGAATTTTCTTTAGCATTTATTCCAGTATAGATGTGCTGGCAATGAATTATCTCATGTTTTCTTTTTAATTTGAATATTTATTTATTTCACCTAACTTTTGAAGATAATTTTATTGAAAACTAAGTTTCGAGAGTCATATTTTTATTTTCAGCACTGAAATATGTCTTTTAGCATTCATTGTTTCTGATAAGGAGTCATACTTCATTCACCTCATTTGTCTTCTGTATGCAATGTGTCAGTTGTCTTCAGCTTCTTTCAGGATTTTCTCTTTATCTTTTATTTTCACCAGTTTGACTATGATGTGCCAGGGTTGCTTATTTTTATGTTTATTATGCTTACAATTGGTTGAGCTTCTTGGTTTTGTACACTGACTTTTGAAATTTAATAATATGTTTTCACTCATGTTATTCAAAATATTTTTTTCTGCTCTTTTTCCTTCCCTCTTGACCTTGAATTATCCATATGATAAAGCAGTTGATATAGTTCAACTGGTTACTAAGGCCCTGGTTTTTCTCTCATTATTTTTTCCTTCTCTCTGATCTTCATTTTTTATGAATTCTATCCAACTGCTTTCATGTTCACTAACATTTTATTCAGCAGTATCCTATCTGATGTTATGTTCACTATTGTACTTTCCACTTCAAATATTACATATTTAACTCTGGAATATCTATTTGGTTATTTTTTATAGTTGTCATTTCTTTTCTGGGTTTCCACATCTCTTTTCTATTAATGGATATATTTTCCGTTAAGCCTTGGAACATACTTATGAAACATACCTAAAATAGATGAGAAAAAGTGCTTGCTGCTATTTCCATCATTTGTTGTTATCTTGGGATCTGTTTCTTTCTTTTGATAATTGGAAACTGTTTAATTTCATAAACTTTAATTGCTAATATTTCATTGATAACTTCTTAAAATTGATACAATTTTTTCTTCTTTGTATGTCTAGCAATTTTTAATTGCATGCTGGCCATAATGACAATATGCTGAAAAGATACTGGCTTATTTTAGGTATTTTTCTGCCAGACAGTTGAATTACTGGGGGGTCCTTTTATTCCTGTCATGTTTGATTTTACACTTTGTTACAGTGGACCTATTGGGTTTTGATCTTAGTCCTAGAGCAGGACTGTTATCTAAGGGGTATTTATGGCCTTTCTGGGATCTCACATGAATGTCTGCCATGATCAAAGAGGTATATCCAGTCTGCATATGCTGGAAGTATCTGAGCACTCTACAGCCTTTGGTATTGTCCTTCAACTTGAGGGCTTTTAACTAAGTGCTACCGAGTCTTCTTAGTCTGCACAAGTCCAACATAAGTCCTCGACCAAAGATCAGCTATGAATTTTCATGCCCTGCAAATTCCAACCAGTTCAGCAGCCTGGAACTCATATCTATACCTATTTAGTGAGACCACCATGCTGCTTGGGATCAAATAACCTGTGCTTTTGCTGGAAAATGCACACATAATAGAATGCTGGGGCGATCATGAGACTCGCCTCTCGGGTTTCTCTTCCGTCAAGGACCATGCCCTGTACTGTTTGCTGTTCAGTGTCTGAAAAGTACTGCTGTATTTTATCTAGCTGTATGGTTATTTCAGTGGCAGGCCAAAGCTAGTTTCATTTAACCTAGCATGGCTAAAAAGGAAAGTCCCAGGACATTTCTTTTATTGTCAATATCTTGCTCTAAAAGTGTCATTTTTTTTTAACTTCAGTACAGTCAAAAGTTTAAACTAAAGCACATAGGCCTCCTTGCTTTATAGTCCACAAGTCTGAGGTCATGTGATCCTGAGTTGCTACTAAAGCCCAAAAGTTAATAATCATTTCTACATAGGAGATACAGTTGCTGGTCATTAATGGTGGGTTTATCACCCCTGGACAGACATGCTTTATTTTTAATTGCAACTTTTCTGACACAGCACATTAAAAATTTAGTTTTCCCACTTATATTCCATTGTATAGTATGACAGATCCTTAATGAACCTATATAACATATATATGTCATTATATTACCATGAAGAGTGAAGGAATTCTGTATAGCAGGCTCGTGAAAACACAAGGCCTATCAACGCCTTGTGTTTTCTGCAGATGCATTACAGATTTCACCCATGGCATTGTCTACAAATACAGAGTGATTATTCATGGATTCTTATCTTAAAAATGGTTAGAATTAGTATGATTTAATATTAGTTACCCAATATCCTTTTGTTTGAGTTCCCTAGGGCTGCTGTCACAGAGTTTCACAAACAAAGTGGCTTAAACAACATAAAGTTACTCCCTGGCACACCTGCAGGCTAGAAGCGTAAAATCAGGGTGTACTGGGGTCATAGGTCATCTGAAGGCTCTGGGGATGAGCTTTCCCTTGCCTGTCCCCAGCGTCTGGTGGTTGCTGGCACTCCATGGTGGTGTGTGGCTTCCAGCTGCATGACTCCAATCTCTGCCCCATCGTTGCATGGTCTTCTTCCCTAGTATCCCCTGCCTGTCTCTGTGTCCAAATTTTCCTCTTCTTATAAGGACATTAGTCATTGAATTTATGACCCATTCTAATGCAGTATAACCTCAAAAAGACCCTTTTTTCAAAGTTGCATTCACAGTTTCCAGGTGAACATTTTTTATTTTTTAGTTTTATTATCTATTTATTTACTTACTTATTTATTTTTTGAGATGAAGTCTTGCTCTCGCTCTGTCACCCAGGGCTGGAGTGCATGGCACGATCTCGGCTCACCGTAACCTCCACATCCCCAGTTCAAGCGATTCTCCTGCCTCAGCCTCCTGAGTAGCTGAGATTACAGGCATGCCCCACCATGCCCAGCTAATTTTTGTATTTTTAGTAGAAACTGGGTTTCACCATGTTGGCCAGGCTGGTCTCAAACTCCTGACCTCAGGTGATCCACCAGCCTCGGCCTCCCCACGAGTTGGGATTACAGATGTGAGCCACTGCACCCAGCCTGAACATGGATTTTGCAGGGGCACTATTCAACCCAGTACAGCTTATTGAAAGTCAGATGTGAGTTCTTGAAACTCAAATCATTTAAAAGACTTTTATGTAAATAACAGAGAGTCAATATCCTTGAATTCTGTTCAAATTCCTCACTTAAAATACCTGTTCACATTTTTTAAAAAATTCCTGTAAGATACCCTCCATCTACTGGTAACAGAGAACATGCCATGTTCCTGAATTCTGATGTGGAGGAGTACTTAGGGGGGAAAAAAGTATTTTTGCTTATAAATGTGGGTCAGTTTCTTGCTTCTAAAATTGGGTCATGTTCATGTATATTATTCTTTCTATGACACTTGAGAGGTCAGTTCGAATAGAAGAGCACTCAGTAAAGGATTCACTTCTGTTTTCACAATTATATTGTACACAATTGAGGGTAATAAATGAGACAAGAAAGAAAAAGTTTTTCTTCTACATTTTTATTAAAAAGTAAGATACCAACAATACCAATAATATTTCAGGACAAAAATATATAGTGAGATACCCCTCAACAATTTCATTCAGTTTCTAAAATGTCTTCTATAATAAATTATTGTCCTGTTCAACTTGCACAGCCATTTATCTTAGAAATGTATGTGCTCTGGACTGCAATCCTTGTGATATGTAATTATTCCCTTGTCTTGTTTTCTTCTTACAGAGCAAGTGGCTATATGGTTGGATGGGTGTCTTTGTAATTTTATTTTGTATTTCCACTATCTAGCACCATACTTTTAATGTGATAAATTCATCTCCATGTTGCAAAATGAATAAAAGAATAAACAGCTACATGTCAAACTATGTGGGAAGGGGCTGTGGAACGTTTGACAAATCTTGTCAAATTTGGGATCTATTTTATTATATAAGTATAACCAATTGTTAAATGTCAATCATAAGCAAAAAAGAAAAGTAAGTTCCCTCATTTTGTATTTGTATGATTTTTTAATGATTTAAGTCATGCATGTTTAGGCAAGAATGTCACAGAAGTGATGTTGTGTCCTTCCTAGGGCAAATGCTTCATATCAGGAGGCACATGTTGATATGTCTTTTTACGGATGTTAATTTTGATTACTGGGTTAACATGAACTCTTACTCTCTGTAAGATTTTCCCACTGGAAGGTTAGTATGTTTTTTTGGTAATTGAAAAGATTTTTGCGGAGAGGGATTTAACTGCCATCCAAGTATCCTGTTTCTCATCTTACTTTCACCCGTTCAATTTTAGCAGCTATGAGTAATTCTGATTTATAGCAATTATTACTGTGGTATTTGCAAAAAACATGTATATCATTACCTATTCCTACATTTCATAGATTTTTATCATTAAAAATCTTATTATTTGTAAACTTACTATCTGACACTGCAGTAAGCAATAGAGACATAAACATAACCAAATTATAGTTCCAATCTAGCTAACTTGATGGTCTAGATGCCCGTCTATATTTGTAACTAATTCGAGATTATATTGTCAAGTTTTCAAAAGTAATATTAAAATTCCTGTATTGTATTGTGGGATTCATTGATTTGAAAATAAGATATATATTATGATTCTTCTTTTTAAACTCATTCATATTCTTTAATGATGTTTAGTCATTAAAAATTGTTTTTATTTAAATTTTGTGCTTTTACTTTTGAAACATTCTTCATTTTGTAATTTATTCATTTATATGTTGCTGTTGTGAATGAAACACTTTTTCCTGAATCGCATTTACTAATTGCAAACTTTTTAAAAAATATATTCGCATATTTGTTCTGTGTTTAGCCAGTTAACTAAATTTTATTGGTAATTCTAAGCATGTTTCTATTTCATTTATTCCCTATGAGCTTCTAGCTATTACCAAGCTTTTCAGCCCAAAATTATAATTCTTGCTCTACATTTATCATAAATAGTTCCATGGTTTCTGTTTCATGCCCTATCATAATGTCAAAAATTCTAGAACAATGGTAAGCTGTACTAGCATATTCTCACTGTTTCTGATTTAGCAAACACATCCCCAATTGTTTCACTCTTACGTATGAATATGACTGTATGAATTTTACCAAGCCAGCATTATTTATCATGCTGAGAAAGTACATTCTATAGATGACGTGGCATTTTGTTAACCATTCCTCTTCCAGTCTACCACCCTTTTCTGGTTTTGAAGGCCCTGGTTGTGCGAATCAGGGTGGTAGGCAGAGTCCACCTTCCAGCAGAGGGAATAAATGGAGACATCCCCTGACTCTGCCCAGAAGCAGGAACTCATGGCCTATGACCGGTTGACCAGATGTCCCAGCCTAGGTATTGAATCTCTGTGAGTGGCGTCAAGTTGGAGGGCAGTTCACTGTAGTTCGTGGTGGTAACGATTAGCAGCAATGACCCATCGGCATCAAAAGATTCAAGGTCAGGTGGAGCACAAACTCAATTTTGGGCATAGGAGAAACAAACCTTTGCATAGTAGATTTGCCATACAAGGCGGTGAGTAATTCTTATCACAAAAAGATACTGCAGGCAGGGCGCGGTGGCTCACACCTGTAATCCCAGCACTTTGGGAGGCCCAAGCTGGCGGATCACGAGGTCAAGAAATCGAGACCATCCTGGTCAACACAGTGAAACCCCTTGTCTACTAAACATATAAAAAATTAGCCGGGCACGGTGGTGGACGCCTGTTATCCCAGCTACTCAGGAGGCCGAGGCAGGAGAATGGTGTGAACCCGGGAGGCGGAGCTTGCAGTGAGCCGAGATTGTGCCACTGCACTCCAGCCTGGGCGACAGAGCGAGACTCTGTCCCCAAAAAAAAAAAAAAAAATTCTTGCAGTGGGACAACCCAGAGGGAATAATCATTCATTCCAGTGGGAGATGAGAGAAAAAACTTATAAGAGAGGTACAGTATTAAAAAGAAGAAATCTGATAGAAAAAAAGGGGAAAATATTTCCTAGACTATTTCTTTAACAGATCTTTAATGTTTCTGTTAAAGAAAGTTGCTGAGATATTAAATTAAAATCCAGTTAGCTGCCTATGCAATGTGATGATTTGAGTATATCAACTTTTGATACTGATTACCGTAAATTACAGGACTTTTTCTTAATATATTTATTAAAGGACTTGCATTATAGTCTGCCTGTTATTCAGAGGAAAAGCAAACACATAAAAATCATGATAATAGATAATTCTTCAGAAGATTATTTTCTATTAGTTTCAGAGACCTCAGTGACATATTAAAGCACTGTAAATTAGTTTTGTTTTTGTGCTCCCGGACTGTTCCACTAGCTTGTAATGTTTTTAAGACGTAAATGCCACAATCATTTTTGAATCTCCTCTGGAATCGGTATTTTGGCTTTCCCAAAGTAAGTATCAATAAGCAGGTGGGTTATGAAACCCATGTCTCCCACTGGAGAGAATAGACTAAGGTCAAAACTCCATAATATTGTTGATTCGCTCTGCTCCTAACTGAAATTATGTTCCAAGCACCAGGCAGAGCTGCTGCTCTTGAATTTTAATCATTGTTCTTTGCTTTGGATATTGGGTTCTTGTTGTTAACAGCAACTGCTGAGTCATAGCATCTGTTTATTTTGTATTGGGCTAGTGATCCCAATTTAAAATGAAATGATTTCCCACGGTTTATGCATTGCCATAAGCCATCTATCCAAGAGAATTTATCAAAATCACTATTATTTATCACTTATTGTCAAGTACACCATCACTCACTACACTGAAGATCTATTCCAGATGAATAATTCAAACTGTATAACCCACATTTTGCATAGCTTATAACTGACTACATTTTCATTTGCTCTTATACAGCAATAACCATAGTGCAGGCATGCTTACCTTAGGAGTTCTGTAATGTCAGAGAGATCCCAAGAATTCTATTTCAGTTGAGAAACCAAGATGTCCATTGGGATAAATAAGGGATTGATATTGGGGTCCACAGCTTATCCTAAATTGCTAAATAAGAATGAGGGAAACAAAAGATGCTCCAGCATGCCATGACCATGCACCCCAAGCCAGGCATCTACATACATTGTGTTGTATTGTATTACATGGCATCCTAATGATGCAGAAAGCCAGAGGGGCATGGGATGTGGACAATGAATCACAGGAGCCCAGGCAGCAAAGCAGAGTGACAGTGAAAGAAAGAAGAGGCAAGGGGAGACCCCCTTGGCAATAGTCAACTAGAAACTGTCACCAGGTTTTCTAGGAGAAATGTTGTGTCCTTTAGACCTGACCAGAGCATTAAGATTTTGAGGTTAAATTCTAGTAACCATCTTGGTGCAATGTTCAGGAAAACAGGGAAAGGTGTGTTGGTTCATTAGTCAGAGTAGGGAGTTATCAGTATGAAAGGCCCTAATTCTACCCTGAGTCTCAGGATTAAATTTTTCTAATATTTCAGATACTGCCTGTCTACTCTCTTGAACAGTTAAGGTATACCTGTCTAATTGCCACAAATCATCTAACAATAAAAATTACATCAGTTGGCCGGGTACGGTGGCTTATGCCTGCAATCCCAGCACTTTGGGAGGCCAAGGCAGGCAGATCATGAGATCAAGAGATTGAGACCATCCTGGTGTATGTGGTGAAACCCTGTTTCTGCTAAAAATACAAAAAAAAAAAAAAAAATAGCTGGGTGTGGTGGCGCATGCCTGCAGTCCCAGTTACTTGGGAGGCTGAGGCAGGAGAATAGCTTGAACCCAAGAGGTGGAGATTGTAGTGAGTTGAGACTCTACCACTCACTCCAGCCTGGGCGACAGAGCGAGATTCTTTCTCAAAAAAAAAAAACAAAAAAAAACTACATCAGTCATCATCAACTGTTAATTAACTGTACACTGTACATTTTAACATTGCTAACATTACTGAAACTTCTCTGCCAGGCTTGACGGGTAAGTGCTGCCTTCATATTCTGGTTAACTCCCCCATCTGCCATGCACAGTAGATATTCACTTCTCATTTGCCTACTAGTGGTTTGTCTTTCAAGAATGGCGTTCTTTTTCTTTTGGAAACTGCATCTCGATAACACTGGTTTCTCTTCACATCATGAAGGTCTTTTGCCTGGTAAAACTGCATCTCTTCTAACCCAGCCCAGTGGCTTCAGCACCGACCATCATGTTCACACAGGATCTCAATGTTCTGGATTTGATAGATTGCTGTAGGAGTGGGCACTGGACTCATGCAGGACCTGAATTGAATCTCCTCAAGATTTTCTCAATTGGAAACAAAGAAGACAGTCGACTTCTGCATGCAAAAACTATGGGATGAGAGTTTGGGAAACTTCTAGGTGTGCAGTGGGGAAGAATGATGCTGGTGTGCAAAGAGCAGGTGGGATGGGAAATGAGATGCCAATCATCACATCCAAGTCTCTGGTTCCAGCTTTACCTAAGATCCACCTGCATCTTTTTATTTCCCTATGGTTTTGCTGCTCTGTGCCTTCTGGGGAAGACCACAGTCGATACATTCTTTTTTTTAACCTTAGTAAATTTCTATTCTTTGTAACCAACGGTCTTGTCTAATTCACCTCCTCTTCAACACCTTCTGCCTTAACCTGCATCTGGTTAGCTCAGGACCACTTTCCGTCTCTCTCAAGCAATAGCAACAACTGTCTATCTCACCTCCCTACCTCTGGTAAACCTCCACTCCCATTCATCGTCTAAAACACAGAGAGAGAGAAGTTTTAAAATACAAATCACAGCATAGTGCATCTTGCACATAAATTTTTAATAGTTTCTAGATAAAATTATCATCATTTTGAATGCCTACCATCCAAATTTCCTTTCTCTTTTTGGGAAATATCCCAATATGGATGACTTCAAGATACAAAGGGCACAGCCTCTCTCGGAAAGCCACAGGGAACAGTGGCAGAGACTATTTTTCTTATGCTTCCTGGGATCCGGGGGAAAGGCTCGGCTGATGGAATCAAAATCAAACCTGTGACTCCAAAAAGAGTGGCTGATTGGAGTCTTCAGTGCCAGTGTTCAGCAGTGGGTCCCCAAACAGCAGTAGCAGTATACCAATAAAGGAATTATTATTTTTTTCTTTTTTTAGCTTTACTGGAAAAATTATTTATGTTTCTGTTATACAAAAGGATTATATGTATACATACAATGTGATCCAACTACCACAATCAAGCTAATGAACATGTCCGTCACCAGACATAGTTTTCATTTGTGTGTATGTGGCGAGAGGTATGTTAGCCAGCCCATTGCTGAGACTGGGCTTTGGCTGTGGTCTTGTGCCCAGCGTCCTTTGATCCCAGCCTTGTTCTATGCCAGGTTCTCCAACCCTTCCCATAAGTTATAGGAGTTACATGCGAGTTGAGCTTCTTGGTCCTATAGCCCCATATGAGAGTACTCAGTTACCCATAGTCATTAACCACTGCCAGGGAAATGTCTCCCTCATCCAGGCGAGCAGTGGGAAGGAAGGAAGGGCTACTGTGGGCACTGACCACCTGACCATGTCTCCCAAAGGGGGAGATCTATGGTGTCAAGAAGGATGCACTTTAAAATCCAGTGTTCACACCTTACATAGGATCCAACTATATAAAGAGGAGTGGAGCATAAATAATGCTAGAAAATATCATGTTAAGATGTTAAGCTCCTTACACATCAGATGTCATTTTTTTTTCTCAGATTCCCCTTTATAAAATTAAGGCTGGGAAAAGTTTTCATGATTTCATGAGAACCTTCTGCAAAGCAACTCAGACTGTTCTGCCACACAAAAGAGAATTCCGTTCTTACCAATCAGTATTTAACTCCCCCAGAGATTTTTTTTTTAGTAGAGACGGGGTTTCACCATGTTAGCCAGGATGGTCTCGATCTCCTGACCTTGTGATCCGCCCACCTCGGCCTCCCAAAGTGCTGAGATTACAGGCATGAGCCACCGCGCCCCCGAGTTTTAAAGCCCTTTTTGATTTGTCTCATCTCCTGTCCTTTTACTTTCCCATATGTTCTGCATCAACAAAAATTCATTGTCTAAGCATTCATATGATTTTTCAGTAATATAAAGTAAAAAAAAAAAAAGAGTTTTATTTCAAAGAATATTGCATTCATCCATTTGTTTTTGCTTCAAGAACCTCTCTTTCATAATGTATCAGGAATATTTGTTACTGTTTCTTTATCTCCTATTAGTTATAATGAACTAACTATGAGCATGTTTTATGTTTCCCATCACTTCGAAGTATTTGTAGGTAAAGTTAAAATAGAAATATGTTTATTTTGACTGGCACGGTGGCTCATGCCTGTAATCCCAGCACTTTGGGAGGCCGAGGTAGGTGGATCACCTGAGGTCAAGAGTTCGTGACCAGCCTGACCAACATGGAGAAACCCCCGTCTCTACTAAAAACACAAAATTGGCCAGGTGTGGTGGCACATGCCTGTGATCCCAGCTATCTCGGGAGACTGAGGCAGGAGAGTCGCTTGAACCCGGAAGGCAGAGGTTGCCGTGAGCTGAGCTCATGCCACTGCACTCCAGCCTGGGCAACAAGAGTGAAACTCTGTCTTAAAAAAAAAATAGAAATATGTTTATTTTATTGGAGTTCAACTATTTTCACAGTTTAAATTAGAAACTTCTTTTGAAACTATCTGTAAAAGAAACAATTTTATAAGAAAAAATGTTAAAAGCCAGTTAATATAAGAATCACAATTGTTTAATATTAAAAAGGAAAGGCTATATTAGCATTAGCAAATGTGCTATTTTACGTGAGGTGGTGGATGTGTAAATTAGCATGATTGTGGTGATTATTTCACAACATATACATATATCAAAGCAACACATTGTACAACATAACGTATAGTAAGCCCCCAACCCCTTATCTGTGTTTTAGCTTTCTGCAGTTTCAGTTACCCACAGTCAACCACAGTCTAAAAAATACATGAACGCCATATAGTACCATCAGATAATTTGAAAAACAGCACATTCACATAACTTTTATTACAGTATAGTTATCATTGTGGTATTTTATTATTATTGTTGCTAATCTCTTATGTCTAATTTATACATTAAACCTTATCATAGGTCAGTATGTACAGGAAAACAGAATATATAGGGTTCAGCATTATCCATGGTTACTGACGTCCACTGGGTGTCTTGGAATGTACCCCTGCAGATAAGAGGGGATGACCGTATACAATTTCTGTTTATCAATTATACTTCAATAAACCTGAATTTTTTTTAAGTGTTAGCTCTATCAAGGCACATAAATAAAACCTTATGTTTGGAGGACATTCTGATACAGACATTACTAAAAATCTGGATAGGCGGCAAATTACAGAATATAATCTAAGTATACACAATGCCCTGGCCCAACTCTTCTTATGTATTTTTGACAGATAACCTTACCCCTAGGTAGAATGTCCTTTCTTTTTAACTTAAATGGCCCTTCTTTTCTTAAAAATTCTACTTCTCTCTCCCACAGCTTTCTTTTCTAGACTTATAATCTGTGTTCTTCCCACAGATCAGCAAGTACTGGTTTCCGGGGGCTTGGTCCTGGGAAGCTTTCCCTTAAAGATTGCACCACGTTATTTAACAAACATGGTGTGCAAGGGGACAGTCAGACTTTCCAGTCCTTGAGAGTGGACAGCGTGTGTCCCTCTTAGGTTGTTGCAACATTAACTGGAGCCCTTCCTCCCGGATTTCTGAGTGGTCTCCTTTCCCTCAGACTTGCAGAAGAGAAAGCATTATCCTCCTCGCAAACTTCGTCATGGAGTTCTCTCTCTGCTGCCCGCATAATGTCACAATTCTAGTTGTTTCAACAAAACGCTCACATTTATCCTGAAGAATTTTTTTTTTTCTATTAAAGGAAACAAACTTGTTTCTTAACATTTCTTTGTAAATCACAAAGGACTCCTGAAAATATAAAACAGAATCAGCAACTACTTTATTTAACCTGAAATTTATTCAGTTTCTATTCAGATACCATCTTATCTTTGAAGCCTTTCCCAACTCTCCAGAGTATAGTTCCACTCCCTTGCTGCAAACATAGCATCTGTTTGTTCTCTGAGCAGTTCCTCAGCTCTTAGCACAGGCTCAGCTGTACTGTTAGTTACCTTTAGATGTGTGTCCACTCATTGCAGCTTCCCAGGGTGTTGTTTTGTAGAAATATGTCCATTATCTAAACACAAAATAAACTTCCAATAAACATCTGTTACTTGATTGCTCCTTGTCCAAACTGGCATATTGAAGAAGATAGATTTTTCAAGGATTATGGACAGATAGTATAGGAAAATATAACAGATAAAGCATTGCTCGTAAATAAAAGGACAGATTTTCTCAGACGAAAACTGTTATAGGAAGTTGACGGTAACCCTGGCTGCAAACCAAAAACATTGTGAAGTTATATACTACCTTTCTTCAGGAGAACTTATTACAGTGTTTTAACATAGCAAGATCCTTCTGGTATTAGCATTGTGAAACATACTTCAAGAGTTAACTTCCGTTCCGGTATGACCACATTTATAATTCTGCTAAAAAAAAAAATGCATGTGTGGACTTTTGTAGAACAATACAAGGGCTACTCTTTCTTGTTGGACATCAAAAAAATTAAAACCACAAGAGTGCTGACCAAGAAGAAATAGAATGTTTGAATAGATTTATTTCCATTGACAAAATTGAGCTAGTAATTATGTAAAACTTCCCACACATTGTCTGATGGATTTACAGATGAATTCAACAAAACATTACGAGGAATAGAGAGCTCCGAACTTACACAAAATTATGTCTTCATTTCCTCTTTTAGTAAGACAGTGCAGCTACTGTATAGACATTTTGAAGAGTTTTGTGGTCAGTGTTTGTAAATGATCAATAGACATGTAAAACAAAGGTGTATGCATTGTAGCATTGAGAATACAATTGGATCTACCATGCTACTAAAGTGAAGACATTTCTCAAGCCCTCAGAAAATAAAGGCGGAAACACAACATCTCCTGTAATTGTTTTGCATTCACTTCTACTTTAATAAATTGTAATTTTTGCTTTACAAACATTTTTGCTATGATAGTTCATAATTTAAAAACTATAAATATTATACGTTGATTATGAAATGTGCCCTTTGACATTTTTGAGTGCTTTTTTGTTTTAAGCTGTGGTTCTTAGCTTAAAGATGTCCGTATTTTATTATAAGATTATAGCCTCTATTAAGTTGTTCTATTATCTATTGTATCTCTCTATCCACCTACCTCCTTCTAAGTATTTATGTATTGGTAGTTGCCTGGTATGTGTTTGCCCATTTGTTATTTTCATCCTTTGTGAATATTCTGTTTAACATGGTTCATATGACTTCACAGACAGGGTGGTTAATCTCTGTTCATTTGAATGCATTTGTTGGTATTACATCTATTATATGATTATTTTAAGCTTTCTGCTTTATAGATTTTTTAAATGGCCATGCAGCCTGTTTCACTGGGGTGTTATGAGTGCGTGTCTGTGTTTGTGTATAGACAGATGTGTTCAGATATCTCTGTTTATTGTTTCTCACATAAATAAGGATTTTTTCCTTCAAGTAGATCCCCTTGATCTTTCACAGCATATTCAGTAATATCTTTTGTTTTTCTTTTCTTCCAATAATGCCTTTTTTGCTTTGACTTTTGATTATTTTGCTTTCTGCTTCTTTCCTGAGCTCTGGCAACTAAAGTTTGATTTCTTCCCACTGCGTTGCTACCTTTTCCCTGAAACCTTGCATTCTGCCCTTGTGTTCTTATTTCTTGTACACACACAAAAAATTATTTTGTTAGTATTTTGCTGAGATGTTTTTCACACAATTAGGCATGACTTACAATTGTTTTCTAGGTTTTTTTATGGAGAGAGCTCTTTCTTGGTCGTTTTTTGTTTGTGTTGGTGTATTGTTTTCTTCTTTAGAAAAATCACGTCAATGTTCCTCGAAAGGATCTGATGGCATTTTGAGGGGACAATATTTCCTTGAGTGGCACCACCATAGGCCCTGCAGGATATTTACCATTACTGGGGCCCATGTGACAGTGGCAGGAGGCAGACAATCCTAGGCAGACTGGGGCAGGCCCCAGTGAAACCTGATCTTCAAGCCCAGGACAGTTTAAAGCCTAGCTACAAGTCCCCGGTAAATCCACAGACGGGAATGAGAACCCCTCTTCCCGTTTGGCATGCTTTCCTCTGATTGATCCCCATTCTCCACCTAATTTACATATACCTAACCTTCCCTAATTGTTTTCTTTACACTGCCATGCCTTTGAGCGGTGCCTTTGTTTTAGCCTTTTTTGCATACTCACAATCAGCACACACTCCCCATTCTGAGCCCATAAAAGCCTCAGACCTAGCCACACTGAGGGAGAGACCATCTGACTTTGGGTGGGGGACCACCCTCGCACCCACTCTCTGCTGAGAGCGATTTCATCACTCAATACAATTCTTCTCCTCCCTCCTCACCCTTCAGTTGTCAGCACAACCTCATTCTCCTTGGACACAGAACAAGAACTTGGGACCCACTGAACACAGGGGCTGAGTGCACCATCACAGTGGAGGCTGCGGGATCCATGCCGGGGCGCAAGGCGAGCGCGGCCTAGTGTGGCTGAGTGCACCCTCACAGTGGAGGCCCCCAGATCCACGCCAGGGCGCAAGGGAAGGGCGGCCTAGTGGGGCTGAGTGCATCATCACCGTGGAGGCCGCAGGATCCATGCTGGGGCACAAGGCAAGTGCGGCCTACAGGGGGCTGAGTGCATCATCACCGTGGAGGTGGCGGGATCCATGCTGGGGCGCAAGACAAGCATGGCCTAGCGGGCAGAATAGACAGAGCATCTCCTCCAGTGAGCCCAGGCCCGAGCCAGGCCTGGGCAGGGGTGTTGCCAGCCAGAGAAAAAAGCCAAGAAAAATCCTGTGTCACATCTACTGAATGCCAGCAGCACCCCTCAGCCACTGTGACACCCCAAATCCCTACTTCACATTTCTCTATGTCCTCAGGGGAGGTTGAGAAATGTGAAGTAGGCAGTTTATCAGCCTCTGATTGATAACTACCATTACACACCGTAGAACAGACCCTTTCTTATCATTCAGCATTGAAGAGAGTGAGCTTTCCTGATGCAAATATTTGTGAAAGACTTTCATGGAGGAGCACCCAGAGCCTGCCTGGCTAGCTGGAATTGTTCTTATGGGACAGGTTTTATGTGTGAGTTTGTTAAACACTTACTTCTGCTCAACCAAAGGGGGTAGAAGAAAGCATGTGGGTTTTTGAAATGCAAAGAATCCCCTTCAATTCCACTGAGTTATTTTTTGTCTGATTTAGCCTTGTTTTCTCTCCTCCATGGAACCAACCCAAAACCAGAAAACCTCTAGCCAAAAGCTAATGCTCTCTTGTCACCATTACAAAAAGGAATTTAGTTTTCACCTCAGCATGTCCTGTCCTTTGAGAAGTGCCGTACAATCAGCTATTTCTGAGATTTGCAATCATTTCATCTTCTCTCTGCACCAAATTGCCTCCGCATCAAATTTTCTCTGTTTTCTCCTAAATGCATCTGTTCTTGGATTCCAGAGCTTTGGCCACTTTTTCACCTAGAGTCGAGCTTGGTATTTTAGCTGTCTCCTCATGCACTGAAAATGGAGCTTATTAATTTTGTTTTGTTTTGTATGTTTCATCTCTTAGATGCTTTGGGTGGTTTGCAAGAAGATACACAGTAAATATTGAATTTGCATTTCCATGTTGGGGAAGCTTTTCCCCTATCCTTTGCCATGGAGTTGTGCAATTATTCCCACTAAAGGTAGAGTGCATTTCTGTCCCTTTGACTTTGATCTCCATGATCTGACTTGCTGTGTCCAGCGGAAGGTGGATGTAAAGGACAGTTTGCCAGTTGGAAGCCCATTCCTTAAATGTCAGTGCGTGCTCCTTCTTGCCATCCTATGCCCTGGCATTACATGAGTAGGGGTGCCTCTGGGTCACTAGGTCATGGTTGCCCCTTCATCCTGGATCCCATGGTGAATTCATGTAGCAAAGATGAGAACCCAATCCTCAATGAGAAGCCAAGTCCAGTTGGACCCATAGCTTAAAGCAGAACCACCTACCTGGGTCCAGCTTTGATCAACTGAATCTCAGCTGACCTTCAGACTCATGAGCATGAAATAAATGCTAATTTCCTACGCCACTGAGTTCAGAGACAATTTGTGACACAGCAGCATTGTGAAAATAGCTGAGAAACACACACACATTCAAACTATAAGGTCTCTGTTTTCTTTTGAGCCCTACAATCAGAGTTTCAATCACACCATTTCACTTAACCAACTCGTTTCAGGGTGAACAAAGTTTCTTCACTTGGAGTCTGCTATGCTGGGTATGTCATTCAGTGCCATGACTAAACTTGACCCATACATTGATATCTTTCAGATAACTGTTTAATAACTGTAGCCCAAACCTTTTCCTGAACTCTATTCTCATAGCCAATTTCTTTTTTTCTTTTTTTTTTTAGATGGAGTCTCGCTCTGTTGCCCAGGCTGGAGTGTAGCAGTGCATCTCGGCTCACTGCAAGCTCTGCCTCCTGGGTTCACACCATTCTCCTGTCTCAGCCTCCTGCCAATTTCCTTTTCTTATAAACAATTCCATTTGGATGGCTATCAAGCCTCTCAAAGTTTGTGTAAACAAAGCTCTTGTTTTTCTGCACAAACGTCTACTTCTCTCATATGTTTCCTCATGACAGTAAACAGCAACTCTGCTCTTGTACTAGCCCAAGATTTGATGAGTTCTTTGTTTCTTCTCATTCCCTCACTGTTAATTTTCCTCAGCAATCCTTCCCTCATTCATCTTTTGACACATTCCAAGCTTTCATGACTCCATATCAGAACACGCAGTTTTCCACATAATGGTCAGTATCACCCAGGTACATAGTCTAGAGAAAATATTGCATATATCTACAAGAAAATACCTACAAAATTGTTCAAGACATGCACATATTCTCCACAAAAACTCAATACCAGAAGCCCAGTGAGGGCAGCATACAAAGAAAGCCACTTTTAGAAAGTAAGGGTCCCACTCTGCGTACTGAGAACAGGTCTGGGGACTTGTAGAGCAAAGAACTTGCTACTGTGAAAAAGGGGAGGACTATGGAAATGTGCAGAACAAGGGAGACCATCTTAGAAGGGCACAACTAAATAAGAGTAAAGCGACTTGGAAGGGGAGGTGATCCGGGAGGTGATTGTGGGAGGTGATTGTGGGAGGTGATTGGGGAGGTGATCATGGGAGGTGATCAGGGAGGTGATCATGGGAGGTGATCATGGGAGGTGATCAGGGAGGTGATCACGGGAGGTGATCGTGGGAGGTAATCAAGGAGGTGATCATGGGAGGTGATCGTGGGAGGTGATCAGGGAAGTGATCATGGGAGGTGATCGTGGGAGGCTTACAGCAAACAAACAAGGCAACGGTAGGAAAATAGGGCTACAGAAACCACAGGGAATGGTAAATCAGAGGATACAGTAACCACTTCCACACAAACAGGAGGCCCCATGGATTATGGAAACTCTATGGTAATCCACAAATAAAAGAGGGTGTTCTCAGACTAACATACATAAAAGTCATCCAAAATCTCCCCCACGCCCTGTTCATGAGCACATTAAAATATAGAATGTTTCAAGCAACAGAAAAAAAACACACAATAACAAGCCCCAGAAAATTTCCACATAAAGCTACTGAAAGAAAGCAATAAAAGAAGCTGATGTTGGTGAAAAATCTCCCCAAAGGTCAAACAGAAAACAAAGGAAAACACTTGCAGATAACCCTAGCCTTAATTAAGTATCCTTAAGCAACTGCTTGTGAATATGGGAAAAAATACCATAGAAATGTAAAACCTTAAAACAAAGCAATATGTGAATTGAGGAACACTTGAACTTATGAAATAAAAATAATGAAAAAAAGTGTCAACTTTAAGATAAAGAATAAGTTACACAATCTCCCAAAAGAATGCAAATAAGCAATAAAATAAGCTTGAAATAAAGAAATATAAACTATTGAAGAGGAAGTGGATATAAATGAAAAGTAAAGAAGATACAGTATAATTGCAGTCTTCGAAGAGTGACAAAACAAAACAATATAAAGGTATGTTTAAAACTGTAATCCCATAAAACGTCAAAAATTAAATAATTCATATGTTTGAATATTGAAAAGGCCACCAGATATTTAAGAAACTGACCTAGAATGGTCAGTTCCAAGCTATAATCTAAATATGTTTATTTGACTTCAAAATAAAAAGGTCTCTAAGCCTCCAGACAAAACAACTAAGTCATTTACAAAACAAATAAAATCAGGTTTTTATTACGCTTTTTGAAAGCAACATAGAAAGGGAAATACAAGTAAAACAACATTTTAAAGAAATTGAGTAAAAGAGTTAGCCAAGTATTCAATTTATTAAGTCATCCTTCAAGTATGAATCTATTTTTAAAAAGGTTTGAAAATGTAAGAATTCAGGAAAAACTGAACTCAAGAACTCTTCATGAGGAATCTCCTAGAAGGTGAGCTTCTTCCAACCAAGAAGCAGCTGGGGAACTTTCAGCACAGATTAATGTTGGGTGCTGAACACATCCAGCATAGATCTAAAAGTAGATCAATGATGAGGCAAGAGAAGACGCATAGTCAGACAAAGTAAAAGTAACAAAATTAAACAAATGATAGAGGACAAAAAGATTAAGTTTTTTTATTGTTACCTCAGTAATTATTAGACATTATTTATATTTGAAAAGCACATAGCAAATGGTTGTTAGGAGGAACAAAAGACTAAGGCCATTATATAAAGTATTATTATAAAGGTAACAAAAATACATAATTTTCAAAATACCGTAAGTAATGAAAAAATAAGAATCTCATAAAGAAAAAATAGTAAATATAACAAAAATGTACAATAAACATAAAAGTATATGACCTATAAATAAATGTAAATGAATATAAGTGAACTATTTTTTCTTAAGTTTGTTTTGCATGGAGAAGGCTAACTATATACTGTAGAGAAGAGATGCAAATAAAAGCAAAGAGATTTGGAAAAAAATAAAAGTTAACAAATGGGCACAGGTATTACAGAGCAAATGCAAATAATTAGAAAGCATGGTTGCAAAAGACAAGGTAAAAAGCCAAAAATCTTTAAATGAGTAAAAATTAAAATAAAGAATATTTAAAAGGTCCTAATTCACAATAAAGATACAGTGCTGAAAAACATCTATGCACCAAATAATATAGAAACCACCATCATAACAAGATATGAAACATCAAAAGACCCACATTAAAGAGATTAACATATCACCCTCAATCCAGCACAGGCCAAAATAGCTAAAAATAAGTATGAACATGGGAAATGTGAATTACCAAATCAATTCAGAAATTTTATTCATATATATCTAACTTTATTCTCAGATAAAAGAGAATATGCCACCTTCTCAAATACACTTGAAACGTCTAAAAACAAAACCAAACCCGCCATGTTACGATGAAGAAAATATCAGTTAGTTTCATAAAGGTGAAGAGTAAATGAAATTCTGTAGCAACTATGCCAGGGTAGCACCCACAGGACACGGTCTGAGCACCAAGGAGCAATGCAGACAGCGGCAGGAGCACATAGATCCCATGACTTTGCAGTGCAGTCGGTGAATACCGGCTATATCACATTCCTTTAGCCTTTCAGGTAAACACAGCTGGCTGAATTTAGTCTGTATTTTGTCTACGGCTTATAGTGATTTCTGTAGCCCTGCTAATACTTCAGACTCCTTGGGCACTTTCACAGCCTTCCCCAATTGGCTGGGGTCATAACTGGAATCTGACTTCTTGCCGTTATGCTCAGACATTGACCTACAAATTTCTAGGCCTACCAATATATCTCAGAGGCTTTACAGTCCTGTATTGTATACACTGCTGGTGATAACTCCAAGTTTCAAGAATGGTCATTTCTGCTTGACTTCAAACTTAGCTGCCTAAAGCACATACAAATGTTCTCCTTGACATTTTGCTTCCATTATACATATTATGTTATACATGTGTTTTAATAATTCCCTTAGAGAATTATTCCCTTTCAACAAGACACAAAATGCTGAAAAGTTTAACATATTGTATACTACACTGCTGATGTTTTTCCAATCTCGTTCCGAGTCACCACATGCCCGTATGGGGGTGCCATTATGATTAATTAAAAAACAGACAATACATCATTGTGGTTTTATTAAAAAACGCCATCTTCTACATAAATCTCTGAAGGCTTTTGGATTTCTTCCCGTAACAGCAGGAGAAAACTAGAAAGGTAGATTTCCATTAAAAGTCATCCTTGAATTGAAATATTTCAAAACAATCCTGAGACTTCTATTGGCTGAATAATTTCAACTCCATTCTTACGGGTACCCTGTATTTCCTTTCTCCTCTGGACTCCTGCAGCACCTGATCCACCTGCCCCAGCCTCAGATAACACCAGCTATTTTCTTCCAGTTATTTGCAGCCAAGTACTAAAGAAAAATCACATAAACCTTCTGAGTCATTTTCTACACATTTGTGGTTTTCTTTCCCATTTTTTATTTTTAAATTTTTACTGAGGGCTTTCAGTATTATTTCACAAGCCCTTGATTAGTTGTTTTCTATCCCCTGAGGTGGCTCTTTCAGATCCTTGACCACGATTTCCAGGAGCCTGTTTTCCCCCAATTCTAGTTAGTTATCATCAGTATCTAGCTTCAGGGCTTGAAGAAAAAAACATAGAGGATGGATGGATTTTCATACTCCCCTTCATTCCAGACCCCTTTCCACCCCTCCAACTCCTCTCTGTGCTCTTTGCCAGCTGCTTAACTTAGAGGAAGGTTCTGGAAGCACTCTCTAGTCAAATGCCTGCAGGCAAATCGCTGTCTCAGAGTTGGGTTTCTG
This sequence comes from Theropithecus gelada, assembly GCF_003255815.1. Taxonomy (NCBI): domain Eukaryota; kingdom Metazoa; phylum Chordata; class Mammalia; order Primates; family Cercopithecidae; genus Theropithecus; species Theropithecus gelada. The sequence continues at coordinate 6,017,584 of NC_037676.1, forward strand.
GGGAAACTAATTCGAGGGCATTGCTAAGTTTCAGCCAGGAAGAAGTGCTTAGAACCTAGTGTGGTAGAATAGCTGGAAGCTGGAGCACATGAAGGGGTCATGGTCACAAGTAGCCAAGGGAGGAGGAACGCCATGTAGTTCTGAAGAGAAAGATGAAAGAAAGTACTTCACAGTAGGACAAAGAAGAAGCCATATGGATAGTTGAACAAGTGTAGAAGATTGATTTCTTCATTGATGTCCTTACTCATTCATCCATTTCACCATGGTATATGGGCTTTTTCCCCCAAACAAATCACTTTAATTCTGAAACACTGTTCAGTTGCCTGTGGCTCTCTCTTGAGTGATAGGCCTCTGCAGTCATTATTTAAGATATGTCCAGCAGATGCTACAAGATCCCAGGAAAAAAAGTTTTCTTTTCTCTTATGTTGGAGTCCCTGGGCCTGCTCCATCACCTGGAAAGAAAATCCTTAGGACTTCCAAAATAGTCCCAGCCCTCCAGGGCTCCAAATTTGGAAAACACTAATTCAGAAATGGAGTTGCTGATGTCGTCTGGGTATCTGTTCCATTAGTCATTTCCAAGGATGTGAAGTTTAGCAAGATTGGAACAAATAGAATCCGTTGATTCAGTGTAATTTGGAGAGGGTTCTATTTTGAGTCTGAAAGGCTTTTAAAATCATGCTGTTGAAATGATGCTGAGAATTCTGAGCTATTTCAAAAATAGAGGAAGGCAACTGGCATGGATTTCTTTAGCGTCTGTGTTTCCCGGTACTCCTGAACAGGTTTCAACAACATTGGATTAAACTCCACGATCTCACTGAACTTCAGAAAGATCTGTCATTTCCATATATCCCGGGATAATATGCTCAGAATCCACAGCTGTGGATTGATGCTGAGAACTTCGAAATAACAGGAGTTGCACTTCGGAAATTTGGGTTGAAGCTGCAAAAATGACTTCCTTATTCTGCATTTACTTACAAAGCTCATTGTTCTTACTAAAATTGGGAATCTGTTTGAGAAAGATGTGTTTTGGGCAGGAGGTTGGCTGATGGGAAGAATGTGCTGATGAAGAGACCCCAAGCAGTCCCTGACCTATGAATATATTCCGCTGTTGTGATTTCCAAACTAAAATACTCTTAGGAAGAGCGTCTCTCATTAATCTCATCTTACTAATTTACCCAAAATAGGTCATGTTCAAGTATCATTTGTCTCCTACCAGAGCACTGTTGCTTGTGGTTCTCATGAGTATTTCTTTCCAAAACCCTTAAAAACGTCTCTATTTCACTCCGGCTGGTTCGCTTAATATAATGATAAACCCACTGAACAAACGTAGGCTCCACCCTGCTGTCATTCAATCTGTGAGTCCTTATCTGGTCTTAACTCAGGTCTACCTACTCCACCCTTTCTCAGACACTGAACCCTCCTTTTACATTCCTCAGGCCTTTTCCCACCCATTCTGACCCATGGCTTCTCACCAGCGAAACATTATAATGCTTATTTTATATCACTATTTCATTACATGTCATAAAATACATAGAAATCAGTGTGCAATTTTATAATTTGTAACAACTGTATACGACTATGTCATCATCTCCATAAAGATGTAGAATATTGCTGCTCATTTCTCATTGTGGCCAATCCTCCTTCTCCTGTCCCAGGTACAACTATTTTCTTATTTTTGCTATCACAGGTTAGATTTACTGTGTGTGTGTGTGTGTGTGTGTGTGTGTGTGTGTGTGTGTGTGTTTTGTTTTTTTTTTTTTTTTTGATAGTGTCTCACTCTGTTGCCCAGGCTGGAGTTCAGTGGTGCAATCATGGCTCCCTGTAACCTCAAACTCCTGGCCTCAAGAAATCCTCCCACCTCAGCCTCCCAAACAGCTGGGATTACAGGTGTGAGCCACCGCACCAGGCCCTGGATTTAGTGTTCTTAAACTTCACATAAATATCATGATTTTCTCAATGTAATGTTTCTGTGCTTCAGTGAGTGTATCAGGAACTTGTTCCTCTTTATTGTTATGTAGTACTTTATTGTATAAATATACCATACAATTTAACCATTTTTCCTGCTGAAGGATATATGACTTGTTCCCAGGTGGAGATTATTATAAGGAGAATATGCTTGTATGAGTTTTTAGTTGAACACATGTTTGCATTTGGGGGTCATGAATAAATAAGGAGTGGAATTACTGGACCATAAGGTAGGTTGTCTCACTTTATGAGAATAATCAATACCAAACAGTTTTCCACAGTGTTTGTAACATTTCAAACTCTCACAGCAATGTGTGCAAATGGCAGTGGTTCTGCATCCTTGCCTGTATGCTGTATTTTTTTTTAATTGTAGCTGTTCTGATAGGTATTAAATTGCACTGTATTATGCTTTTAATTTGCATTTTCCTAGTGAATAATGATGTTGAACATCTTCTTATCTGGATATTCATTTTTTTTTTTGTAGTGCCAAAAATTTCTGCCCCCTTTTAGTTGTTTGCTTTTTATTATTGATTTGTAGGTGTTGTGTATGTATTCTGGATGTGAATGTGGGTGATAGGTATGTATTACATATGTTATCTCTTACACAGGGCTTTGCCTAACCCATTCTAATGGTGACTCTTGGTGAGCATGAGTTTTAAGTATTTAAGAAATGTAGTTTCTCACCCCTTCTCCTGGGTTTGTTTTTTTTTTTTTTTTTTTTTTGATGTTTAGTGCCTTTTGCATTATGTTTCAGAAACCTTCCTCCTGCAAGATTGCAAAAATCCTCTACTATGCCATCAATGTGCTTGAAAGTTTTCATTTTTATAATTAATTTTAACACTCAATCTAGGATTTATATTTAGATACAAACAATATTTTTCTTCATATTCATTTCCAGTTTATCAGCATTTTCTGAATAGATTCTTCTTTCTCCATTAAAATACATTGCTGTTATTTTCCTTTTCTGTCTTGTTATCCTAACTAGTCTTGCTAGAGATTTGTCAATTTTATTAACATTTTAAAATATCCAACTTTGACTTTGTTGATTTTCTCTATCCTTTATCTGTTGGCTGTTCCATTTTTTTCTCATATATTTATCATTTCCTTTCTTCTGTTTACTTTGGATTTATTGTTATATTATTTTAATAGTTTCTTCAGGTGGAAAATTAGATTATTTTTTATTTTGAACTGTTCTTGTTTTCTAATATGAGCATGTAAAGATATGAATATCTCTCTTACCAATCCTGAAGATGTGACTCATCAATTCTGAGACGTTGTAATATTATTATTAAGAAGTACGACATATCTCTAGTAGTTCGTGTTTCTTCCTCCTTAACCTGTAAAGCTATTTCAAATGCACTGTTAAATGTTTAAGTTTGTGGGGCTTTCCTAGTTATCTTGTGTCATGAACTGAATTGCATTCTCCCCAGATTCATATGTAGAACTTCTAATCCCCAGTCCCTCAGAAGGTGACTGTAATTGGAGATAGCTTCTTTATAAAGGTAATTAAGTTAGCATGAGTTTGTTAGGGTGGGTCCTGACTCAGTATGACTGGTGTCCTTAGAAGAAGAGATTTGGACACAGACAGGTATGGAGGGAAGACCATGTGAAGACGCAGGGAGAAAGTGCCATCTACAAGCCAAGGACAGAGGCCTCCGATAAAAAGAACCCTGCTTACACCTTGATCTCAAAATTCCAGCCTCCAGAATTATGACAAGACACACTTCTCCCATTCAGGCAATACAGTCTGTGGTAATATTTTATGGCAGCCCAAGCAGACTAATACATTTTATTTGTCACTGGTTTCCTACCCATCATGCGCTTTTCAATCCCATCGGGGTCAGAGAATATACTTGGTATGAGTTCAGACCTTTGAGATTTATTGAGATTGGTTTTAGTGCCCAGCATATGGTCCCTACTGGTAAATGTTGTGCGTGCATTTAAGAATGTTTATCTATTAACTGGGATAGTCTTGAGAGTTATTTAAATCTATATAGATATATTTTTTAATCTCCATGTTCAAGTCACTGAGAAAAGTGTGTTAAATATTCAACTCTGATAGTGGATTTTCCTTTCTCTGTCAAGTAAATGATTTTTTTGCATGAATAAAATCATCCTATGATGTTATATTATTTTCAGCTTTGTGTCCATAATAATGTAAGCTACTCAGTGGCTTTTCTATACATCTTTGTGCTCCTAAGAGTAATGAGTGTATGTCTGTGTTTGCATCTAAATCAACCTCTCCCATGCATGCATGCTCTCTCATGCTATGTATGGATGCAATTTTAAATGTATGTATGTATGTATGGATGGATGGATGGATGGATGGATGGAGAGATGGATGGATGATATTTTCAAAACTACTGTGTGATGCCCATTTCTAAAAGACTGTCTTGCTTTTCCTTATCTTGGGCTGAAACCTTCAAAGTTGGATTTAATTATAGGCCGATGCCTAGATGTTCTTCACTGACATCTGGAAGAAGTAACAGACCCAACTTCTGCCTCCAATACAGAGAACCTACTCATAAAGCTGATGGCTGATGTAAGGACTCCTGAAGAGGAGCAGGAACCACACGTGAATAAGAGATGGAAGCATTGGTATGTTCCCAAAAATGAAAAGTCCAGAAAAAGCATATATGGTGTATGAATTAATGACATGTGAGGAATCCCTTATAGAAGATATTTATTTTAAAAACAAGGACGATATACATCTGACCTAAAATGCTAGGCAGTACAAGTTTGAATGCGGTTTAGGATATCAGCATCACATTTTCACATTGACTTTTAGCTGAATAACCCTGTCACGGTCTTTCACTTACTTCATCTTCCTTCTGCATGCGTTTGATATTTGATATTAAGCTAACAAACTCTGATGATGGACTGTGTGACTTGCACAAGGGCTCTGTTCAATAGGCAGTCATGCAATAGAAAATGAATGTTGCTTACTTTTGAATGATACTTTAAGAGGTTCTACCTATTTTAGCATCTAATACAACATTGGATGTAGAGTTGTCCCTGTATTCAGTATCTGTGAAGTATCCTTAACTTTTTCAAGGTTCTGCCAATACTTTTATACACAGAATCTCTGTCAAAGAGACAGGCATCTTCATAACTTACATAATAAAATGCTGTCTCTGATGACAGCTATATAGTTACAATGTTATTGAAATTTGAGTCACGCACATTGTCATCTACCTGAGGGATCAAACACCTTTTCAAGAAGGGAAGAACAGTGCAAAGGAGGCCTTAAAGGACACAGATTGGAAACCGTATTTAGGAAAAAATGTTGAAGATTACAAAATTGCAAAGAAAGAAACTGAAGTCATTAAAATATCCATTGAATTTGATAATAAAGTCAATGTCTGAGGTTAATAATCATTTTTAAGTGGTCAAAGTAAAAACAAAATCTATTGAAAAAGACTAAGAAAACTAGACTATTCTAGGGTTTGAGCAGAGAAATCCATATAGTCATGGTTCTGATGAGGAAACATTAATCTGGTAACGGCTACAGAATTCCTTGCAGAATCATACAGATTATAACACCTCCATTCTGGCTGCACAATAGTAGCCACGTCTATGACTATAAGTACTATCAAGAATTGTTAAAAATTCTTGGTCAACTTTTTCTAGGTCGCGTTGTAATAAGAAATGATCCCCGAAGCTTAATAACTTAGAATAACAGAAGTTTATTTTATATTTATATACCAATCCCTTCAGCAGAAATGCTGTTCCACATCATTCTATTCTAGGCTGAAGGGGAAGATTCTATCCGAATAATGTCAGTTTTTAGACGAGGGAATAGACCACAATGGCTTGCACAGCTACTGCTCAGACATAGCATACGTCCCTTCTAATTACAGGCCTAAGCCTGCGATTGATGGAGTCATCAGTATAGTCTTCCCAGCATTTGAAGTTAGCCATGTCTTATGGACTGAATTGTGACTCTTCAAAATTCTATGTGGAGGAGGCCATCACCAGCAATGTGGCTGTATTTGGAGAAAGAGCTTTGAAAGATAATTAACGTTAAATGAGGTTGCAATGGTGGGGCCACAATCTAAAAGACTGGTGTCCTTTTAAAGAGAGGACAAAGGCCAAGGTGGGTGGATCACCTGAGGCCAGGAGTTCGACACCAGTTTCACCAACATGGTGAAACCCTGTCTCTACTAATAATACAAAAATTAGCTGGGCGTGGTAGCGTGTGCCTGTAATCCTAGCTACTCAGGAGGCTGAGGCAGGAGAATCACTTGAACCCAAGAGGGAGGTGTAGATTGCAGTGAGCCGAGAACATGCCATTTTACTCTAGCCTGGGCGACAAAAGTGAGACTAAAAAAAAAAAAAAAAAAAAAAAAAAAGGCAAGACAAACTTCTCTCTCTCTCTCTTCACACATGCTGAGAAGAAATGGGGATAAGTGGCTATCTACATGCCTGGAAGAGAGCTCTCTCCAGGGACCGAATTGGCCAACATCTTGATCTCGCACTTTCAGCTTCCAAAACTGTGAGAAAATAAGTTTCTGTTGTTTAAGCCACTCAGTCTGTGGTATTTTATTATGGGAGCTTGGGCTGACTAATACAGATTTTGGTACTAAAATTGGAGTGCTGCTGTAACAACTGTCTAAAAATGTGGAAATGGATTTGGAACTGGGTGATGGGTGGTGCTGGAGGAAAGTTGATGTGTGTGCCAGATAAAGCCTAGACAACCGTGATCGCCTGTTGTTAGAAATATGAGTATTGAAAGTGATTCTGGTGAGGGTTCAGAAAGAAATGAGGAGACATGGACAGAAAGCACACATCTTGTTAGAAAATACACTGAAAAATCATGAACATCATGATAGTGGAAATATGAATATGGAAGGTGCTTCTTGTGAGTTCTGAAAGAGAAGAAGGAAGGCATGATTGAGAATTGGAGCAAAGATGAGCCTTGTTACAAAGTGGCAAAGAACTTGGCTGAATTGTGCTCATGTTCTACTGTTTTGTGGGATGTAGAAAAGGCAGACCATGAAGTTGGATACTTAGCTGAGGATATTTCTAAGCAAGGCATTCAAGGAGTGGCTTTGTTTCTCCTCACTGCTTATAGTAAAACACAAAAAGAAAGAGAAAATTGAAGAAATTATTAAGCAAAAAAGAAACAGAACTTGAAGATTTGGAAAATTCTCAGCCTATCCATATTAAGAAAAAAAAAAAAAAAAGGAGAGAAAGTGTGTACAGAAGAGAACACTAAGGGCGTGTCGACACAATCATTTGATATGGAGATTAGTATGGGTTGAATCATAGACCTGATCACATATCAGTAGCATCTAGGAATAGAGATGGATTTATATCAGCAGAGAAATGCCCAGTTTGAATCAAAGGGAACAGAGACAGAAGGAGATGAGATGACAGAAGCCTTTCTTTTGGCCGTCTTAGTTTCTGCAGGACCAGACAATAGGATGATGATGCTATTCAGGTGTGTATGTGTGCTATTCTCCAACAAAAGAAATGCATTATTCCACAGGCAATTCAGAAACCACCAAGGTTGCCCCTCAGTTTCAAAACGTGAGCCCATTATCCCTCCTTCATCATAGCAAGTTGCTGTTGCCTGGAGTCCTGGGTGTGGTGCCCTCAGCAGAGCCTGGAGATCCAGACCACCACCCATAACTATGGGGTCAGGGACCACCCCAGTGGGCCTGGAGGGCAGAGCATCCAAAGAGGAGTATTCCGGAACCCTAAGACAAGATGGAGTTTACCTTGATAGGTGTTACTTCTACTTTGGAACTCTCATCCTTTCTATTTCTCTCTTTTGGGATAAAAATGTTTGTTCCATGCTTGTTCCACCATCATATTTTTGAAGCTGTATTAGTCTATTCTCACATTGCTGATAAAGACATATCTGAGACTGGGTAATTTATAAAGAAAAAGAGGTTTAATGGACTCACAGTTCCACGTGACTAGGGAGGTCTCACAATCATGGCGGAGGGCAAAAGCCATGGTGGTAGACAAGAGATAATGAGAGCCAAGTGAAAAGAGAAATCCCTTATGAAACCGTTGGATCTCGTGAAACTTGATTCACTACCATGAGAACAGTATGGGGGAACCGCCCCCACGATTTAATTATCTCCCACTGGGTCCCTCCCACAACATGTGGGAATTATGGGAGCTACAATTCAAGATGAAATTTGGGTGGAGACAGCCAAATCATATCAGAAGCACAGAACCCTTCCGGTTTCACAAGTTCACAGCTGGAGAGGAATTTTGCTTCAAGATGAGTAGTACCTTGACTCTCATCCATATCTAATTCAGACACCATTTAGGTGAGACTTTGGACTTTAGATCTTAGAGTTGATGCTCTAATGATTTAAAATATTGGAGCTTTAGGGATGGAGTTAATATATTTTGCACCTGACAAAGACATGGATCTGGGGAGCGCAGAATGCTATGAACTGAATTGTATTCTCTCAAAATTCATGTTGAATCCCTAATCCTCCATGTGACTGTATTTGCAGATAGATCTTCAGGCAGTAATTAAGGTTAAACCAGGTCATAAGGGCAGAGCTGTAATTCAATAGGATCAGTGGTCTTTAAGAAGAGGAAGAGATGCCCAAGAAGCGTGGCTTCACCAGCAATGGAATTGGCTGGCACTTTGATTGGAGACCTTCAGCCTCTAGAACTCTGAGAAAATAAGTTCCTGCTGTTAAGTCTGTGGTATTTTGTTGCAGCAGCCCAAGCTGACTAATATACCAGAGTAGTGTGATTTGCTTTGGCCAAGGAAATGGTACAGAAGGGACCTGCATTGCTTCTGGCCTGCAGCCTTTAATCGTCATTGCAAAACAACACAGTGCTCCCTTTTCCCTGACACAATATCCAACCATCTCATGTCGGATATGTAGCATACAAAAGAACAAATTGTTTTAAGCACCGATTTGTTACTAGGCATAACCAAGCCTATCGTGGCTTATGCAACCAAACTTAAAGCTATATTGTGAGATAAAATGACTTAGCTGCACTAGCAAGAACCAGAGTGAGGACTCAGACCCAGGTCTATCTGACTCTCATGCCCAGCTCCATCCCAGTATGCCATGCAACTGTCATTTATTTATGAGTGAATAACGGTTAATTGGCAGCAATGTGTAAACGAGGAAGGAGAGGGTATGTAGTAGCCATTGTATAACTTAATGACGGCTCTCACTTTGATAAAGAATAGAGACCTGGGTAGGGAAAGGAATAATTAAATGGCAGAATTTATGCAAAATCAAAGTTGGTCTTGAAATCTGAATGTAAGAAGAGTGTTAAGAAAAATTAACAAAAATAAACAAGGAAGCACAGGTTTGCAGGAGGAGATAGTGAGTTCTGAGCTAGGCATGACGATGAGTGCCTGTAGTCCCAGATACTTGGGATGTTGAGGTGGGAGGATTGCAAGAGCCCAGGAGTTCCAGGCTGTAGTGTACATGGTCAGGCCTGTGACTAACCACTGCGCTCCAGCCTGGCAACATAGTGCGATTCCATCTCTATTTTTTTTTTAATTTAATAAAAGAAGAGAATGAGTTCTGTTGATCAATAATTGAGTATCATCAGAATCTCAAATGGGACACCTAGAAGATAGCTAGAAATATAGGACTGGATCTATGGAAAAAAGACATAGGCTGAGAATAATATCTGTAAGTTATTCCCATTGAAGTAACTAGTACGATGAAAATGGATGAGATTAATAACAGAATACAGACAGGAGCCAAACAAGACAAGTAAGAATATGGAAAGAGGTATAATCATTGAGGAAAAAAAAAAAAAGAAACCCAGATAACTACAGGAACCATAGAGGAATTTGAGAGAGAGAGAGAGAGAGAGAGAGAGAGAGAACATAGAATTCGAGATCTGTGGGGATAAAAATATCTAAAGGAGTTAGAAAGAAAGCTAATTGTTAAGCCATGACTATGAAGTAATCTGTCACTTTATGGTGAAGGGAAAGAGAAACTGTATATATTTATTGATATTCACTTTGGTCTTTAAAAATTCAGAGAAAAGATAATATCATGAAATGAAGCTAAGCATGGGTCTAATGAAAAAGTGCACATTATTTAGTATATTTATTTGTATATGGGTAAGCTGCATACTGAGTCCTGAGCATTTAACTGTCACCAAGAAAAAGGAATTATTTTCATAAGATTGTTAATAAGAAAGACAAATCAATTACTTAGAAACAGCATAACCATTATCAATGTAACTAACCATAGTTCTCTCATATGGGTCTTTTCTAAAATGCCATGTATTATGACAAATAATATTCTCAACAACATGCTTAGAAAAAATATATAGTCATTTTTGTCTCTTAGGTTCACCTATTAAGCCTCAATATAATCTTCTAGCATTCCACAAAAAAAAAAAAAAGAAGAAGAAAAAAGAAAAAAAGAAAAAAAGCCAATGCAGAAAATATTGAGTGCGTAATTGGGGATATTTATTTGACTTTCATTTTTTAGATGTTGTTAGCTTATTCCATGATTGTTTTACGATAAGGGAGAGAAGTGTATTTGGAGGAGGGGAAGAGACAGAGAGACAGACAGGGAGATGGGGTGGGGGAAGAAGAGAAAGAGAGAGAGAGGGAAAGAGGGATTCCAGAGGGAAGGAAAGATTGAAAGAGAGAGGGCTAATTTCTGGATCCTGAGGTGTCAGGAAAGGACAGTGGCAGTGGCCAATATTAAAAACGAAGAGTATGGTCTTGGAGAGATTAGTCTTTGTCTTACACTGAAGGAGAAGGGAGTATACAGTGACGTTTCTAGACACAGAGGAAAAATGCTGAAATAGAACAAATAAAATGAGTCAAATTTTTCGGTAAAATATTTATCCAATTGTTGGTACCCAGTAGCTGCTTATTAAATTGAGTATGCTGGGTTCTTTTTCCTTAAATATACCAGTCTTATCAAGGTAAATGAAAAAAAGTATAAAACTCATAAAATTTCAACTAGGGCATTTGAGTTCTTTGGGAGATGGAATTTTGACACTTTAAGCAAGTTGTCACTTTGAGGTAGCCAATGTGTGTTTTCCTCACCTGCAAACTGAGCACCTCCTTTTTGTTTTTTGGCTTTTGGGTTTTTTTTGTTTGTTTGTTTTTAATAAGTTGCCTCTAAAGTTTCTCCCTGTGGTATCACTGTATCTTAGCACAAAAATAAAATAAAATAAAATAAAATAAAATAAAATAAAATGGGTTCCAAAATAAATGGGGAAACAATTCAGATGATCTCTTAGCACCTAAGAGGTTGACATTTCTTTTTGCGCTGTAAGCACCATGAACCCTGTAATTTGGGGGGAGGGGACAGGGTGGATTTACCATTGTGACTATTACAACAGCTGCATGCTTAAATTCCCAAAGTAAGCCAAGTTCTGTTTCAAGCAGGTGCTACCTGTAACCTAGCAAGCCCCTGCTCCCAGGCTGAAAGTGTGACTAAAATTTAATAGTGCCAAGTTGCCTTCAGTGTCTCCTGGTAATGTGTTTTCGAAAGGCAAGAGTGATCTCACGCAGAAAGATTAGAGGAGGCCCTTGGAAACTGCTCAAAGCTACTTATTAAAGGAAGCAGCAGAGATAATTAAATGTAATTTTGCCAAACTTAAAAGGGCACTGAACAAAACATGAAGGTGTAGGAAAAAATCAAATTCTGCTGTTAGCAGAAACCCAACTACGCAGCTATTTCCAAAGGATGAGTTCTCCGAACGGGTTCAAACCATGAGTTAGAGAGAGCTACTGTTGGGTCTTTTAAAATATAAATAGTTATTCCAACAAGTTTCCACATTAAGAGGAAATTGAAAAGGATTCCAAAAGTGAAACAGAAAGAAAGAGGAAAAAAATCAATGGGAATAATTCAAATGACACACAAATACATATTTTTATCAGTTATCCAGTATTTTTCATAGAAAATGGACTGTAAGGCTTGCAGCACATGCCGAAATGACTGGACGAATGAAAAACCTGAACAGAGAGTCAATTGCAGGGTTTGTGACTCACCAAAATGGACACATTTGCTCAACTATGCCTTTTTTCCCCCCTAAAGTCATACCCATTCATTCCGTGTTTATTCATTCCTCTCCAAGGCAGACACATAGTGAAGAGCGAGTTGATGATAGGAAATACACTAGATCTTGGTAGGATAGAGGTTGGGTAGTGAATGGAGGGAAATGAGTATAACACACAGCAATGGAAAGGGTTTATTCATTAAATCCAAAAAGGTGACTTTTTTTTCCTTCTCCATCCTGATCACAGCTCAATTGCCCACCTCTTCGTTCTCCTTGGAAGTGGCTCCCCAAAGAGCTTGTTTACTCCACATACAAGAATGGAAGCGTCTCCCATGGCTCCTATCATGAATTCCACCTCTGAGTCCCATGGAAGTTGCACTTCCTAAAACTGCATCCCCTCCTGTAAATCTGAAGAACACTTTTGTATGACTTTGTATCAATGGCTGCTTCGGTACCCTCTGCTAGATACACGCTTTTACGCTTCTTCATGTCCATTCAGAAGATGGAAAACATGCCAGTTACAGGAATAGAGGTGAGTTAATATATATATAAAAAAGATAAGTAAGTATAGTTAACGAGTTGACAGAGAGGTTAAAAAGAGCTGCAAGTTTTCCCTGAGGTAGCAGCCTCTCTGGGCAGGAGTCTGTCATCCATCCCCGAGGCTTCAGTCGCTGGTGTGCCCCATGTTTGTCAGGGAGAAAGGTCAGAGGCAGTTGGGAGGCAGGTGAGACTGAACGCTGCTTCTGTTGACTACAATTCGAGACTAAGGTCCCAGATATGTTCTATAGCAGAGACACCCAAGCTGTTGTCTCTTATTCCCTTGGGCCAGCATTTACTTTGCTTTCTCTTTCATAAGAGCTGCAAAATGTGGCACCGGACCATGTAATCTGAGATGAATAAAATCACAGGCTATCAGTACCGGTGGAAGGTTATATGACATCCTTTAATACAATGGCACCTCATTTTAAATCGAGGTCATTGAGGCCCAGAAAAGTAAATTATGTTTCCTGAGTTCACAGTCCTATAAAATAGCAAAATGATGACTAAAACTCACTTCTTTAGAACTATCTCATAACATGCTTGCCAGAAAATCTAAACTCAAACTCTACCATCCACCCAGTTTCATCTTCCCCAGAAGAGAGTGGTCCCTTCTCACATTGGCAGCAGGATGGGCACATGAGAACACAATAAAAATAGTTCTTGATTCTTGCAAATTTATGAGCTATAAAATTCCATAAATACTACCAAAAATAATGACATCTTTTTTTATCCTTTACTATTCAATCTCACTCTTAAAAATAATCATGTTCATGTTTTTACTGTTTTTATAGTAGCGTTCACTCACTCGTGTGATTCATTGCTTTCATACAGGTATTCTGAGATCCTGTCTCCGCAGAATGGAGTCAGAGCCACAGAGGAAACACATACCCACATTGCAAATTCAGTCTGGAAGCTGTCTCCAGAGGTAGAATTAAATTCTCTGTGTTCAGCACATACACAGGGTGCAATGCGCTTCTGGATGACTGTAACAAGTCTGGGGTCTGGCCTTTAGTGGTGACAGAGATTGGAGGCAGATGAGAATGATTAAGTGCCACCAAAAGGATAACTTTTAATACAAACTTCATAGTAACCAAGCTTCTGTTTTCTAGTGGCATCCAAGAATTAGATATTCATGCCTGAGTCACCAGAATATCATTTCTCTAGGCAGACAGTGGAAGATTGCGTATTATTCAAAACATTCACCCCTCCCCTCTGACCTTCATTAAGAGAAGTCTATTTGCCTGCCCCAAGTCCACTCACTCGCTTTCACCAGTGGGACATTAGGAGATGTGACACTAGCAGGAACTTACCCTGTGTTTCTCAGCCGGGTTGGCGGTCTGTACCCTGCGTTGTCCTTATTAGAGCTTTCCCTGCAAAGCTGCTGCCTCTTCAGCCAGAATCAATTTTGCAAGAAGCAGGTCTAACCAGCTCTACAAGTTGAAGCAGAGCCACCCAGCTGAGCCCAGCCTAAAAGAACCAGTCCACAGTCACCCCTCAGACATGAGAGGAAGAACCAATAAATATTATCATAAGCCACGTGTTTTTGGGTGTGGTTTTTTTTATACAGCATTAGCACAGCAATAACTGACTCATCCACAGAACTAAATGGGAAATCAAATCGTCACTAGCACTGTGTTTGGTAAGTATGGAATTCCTACCGGCTGGAGAAATAAACTAGGTATTTAATAACTTGAGGCAAGGCCTTCCTGACATCTAAGAGTAGAGGCATTACAGATGAGACCAGTATAGTCAAAGTAGTGTGGCTTTTGTTCCTTGTCCACCATATCATGCTGGAAGGGCCTGCCATCACTGTGTCAGCAACTTTGCTATGATTCCAGACTAACTGGTCTTCTGATGAACGTTTATTTCAACAACATTTATTCTAAAACAGGGTACACACACACACACACACACAATCCACACACTTAGTATTATAAATTTCCTTTTCTTTCTTTGATGTGCCTATCTATATATTATGAAGGTCCAATCTTACTTTCTTTTTTATTTTTATTTTATTTTAAATTCTGGGATACATGTACAGAACATGCAGGTTTGTTACATAGGTATACATGTACCATGGTGGTTTTCTGCATATATCAACCTACCATCTAGGTTTTAAGCCCCACATGCTTTAGGTATTTGTCCTAATGCTCTCCCTTCCCTTGCCCCCCACCCCACAACAGGCCCTGGTGTGTGATGTCTCCCTCTCTGTGTCCATGTGTTCTCATTGTTCAGCTCCCCCTTATGAATGAGAACATGTGGTGTTTGGTTTTCTGTTTCTGTGTTAGTTCACTGAGAATAATGGCTTCCAGCTTCATCCGTGTCCCTGCAAAGGACATGAACTCATTCTTTTTTTATGGCTGCAGAGAATTCCGTACTATATACGTACCACATTTTCTTTACCTAGTCTATCATTGATGGGCATTGGGGTTAGTTCCAAGTCTTCGCTATTGTAAATAGTGCTACAATAAACGTACGTGTGCATGTGTCTTTATAGTAGATTTATAATCCTCTGGGTATATCCCCAGTAATGGGATTGTTGGGTCAAAGCGGCCAACTAACATATGAGAAAAAGCCCATCATCACTGGTCATTAGAGAAATGTAAATCAAAACCACAATGAGATACCATGTCATGCTAATTACAATGGCAATTATTAAAAAGTCAGGAAACAACAGAGGCTGGTGAGGCTGTGGAGAAATAGGAACGCTTTTACACTGTTGGTGGGAGTGTAAATGTGTTCAACCACCGTGGAAGACAGTGTGGCGATTCCTTAAGGATCTAGAACTGGTCTAATTTTCAAAACTTAAGGGATAATGTATTGCAGACTCAAAATAGAAACAGCTACTATATTCAATCTCCTGATATTGATGAAGAGACCACAGTTTAGCAAAGTTTACTGACCTTTACAATCATCAAGTTAGTGAAGAGTGGATCGAAGGCACCCATATCAGTAGTAATCCCAATACCATCCAACTGTCTTTCAAGTTGAGTGTTTCTTAACATTTTCTTAAAATTTCTTTTCCAAGTTTCTCCAGTTTGAAACCAGGAAAAAAGCAATTGTGCTGTTTAAACTGGTACTGAACAAGGTAGGGGTATTTGAAGAAGATACTAATAGAATGTAGAAGTAATTCCATATGCATGGAGTATGTCTGGCTCGTCTGAAACCTTTCCTTTCTCCCCAAAACAATAATGCTTCTCTCATCAATGAACCCAAAGTACACAAATAATTATATTTTATGAAACAGGAAATGCCTAGATTCAGCAGTGAGTTGGCAACAGACCATCAGATTAAATTTTGGAAAATAATTAAGTTGCTTAATGCTTTGAAAGGCTAATTTGCAATTGGCATTTTGATGGATTCCTGGGGTAAATGCAAATACACCATGGACTGGCCCTTAGCCCTTGCCCTGTCACTGGGTTCCTTTGGGGCCTCTGGTGTTTCACTCTTCTTCTTACGGGTGGAGTCTTCTTGTCTGTAAAATCAGGATGATGGATTGGAGAATTCATTAGCTCTTTTAGGTTGCCGATTCTTGATTCCACATTTAGGAAAATATATTCAGCAAATATTCATGCTATGGCCGCTCTTGTGCTAAATGCTCTATTCTGTTCCTGTCCATAGGTTTTGTGAGCTGATCCCCTAACCAACCCTAACCACCTTGTGAAGCTGCAGCATATCTTTTCTCCTAAGGAAGAAACTCAGACTCAAACATCATCTTAGGATCAAAACTAGAATGTGATAGGACTAGAATTCAGACGCAAAGACCAGTGTTCCTTCTACTAACTAAAGCTACAAAGCAAACAAACACCCAGTATTTTAGAGGTAAAAATGCAAGAGAGCCATAAACAGAGGTACAGGTGGGGAATGAAGCTGGGAAGGCACCTTGTGAATTCCAGACATTTGAAATTTCTAAATGGAGCTTAATTCCGGCCACACATGAACAGAAATTGTTCATTCTTGATTATGTTCCATCTGTCATATCTAAAAATATTACTTAAAGGAGAGTTAACAAAAAAAGTGTTGATGAAAATATCGATTTCTTATTAAACAGAAACCCATATGCTTCATACTCTATAAATGAATATTTCAAACATAAAAATAATAAGAAAAATTCTTTCCACTCACACATAAAATTATACTAAGAAAAAATAAGAAAAAAATCTCAAACAGAATTTCTAGAGACTAGGTAAAACTCTATTTACTTTTATGTTTGGTCTTCAAATACTGACTTAGGGTTCAATTCAAATTGTTTCTTTACATCCTTCCAAAATTACTGGCACTCTATTTATAATCTAACTCCTAAGCAAATATAAAAACGTAAGGTAGCCAGACCGGGCACGGTTGCTCATGCCTGTAATCCCAGCACTTTGAGAGGCCAAGGCAGGCAGATCACCTGAGATTCACCTGAGATGTGGAGCTCGAGACCAGCCTGACCAACATGGAGAAACCCCATCTCTACTAAAAAAAAAAAAAAATTAGCTGGGCATGGTGGCAGGAGCCTGTAATCCCAGCTACTTAGGAGGCTGAAGCAGGAGAATCGCTTGAACCAGGAGGTGGAGGTTGTGGTGAGCCAAGATGGCAGCCTGGGCAACAAGAGCAAACTTCATCTCAAAAAAAAAAAAAAAAAAGTAAGGAAGCCCTACGAAATGTCAGAATGTCAGAATTAATATGTATTGATGTCCATAAAATGACCATATTACAATTTCTTCATCATGCCAAATTTCATAACTCACAGAAGAAAATTTATTCTATTGCATAATGCAAGTAAGTATCTTATTTATTTTTTAAGAGAGCAATTGAGAGAGAAAAAAAAAGTGTGCTGTCCTGGCACAGGACAATGAAAAAGAAAGTGAGAAAACCTTCCTTGCCTTCCATAGCTGCCTCCACGGAGCCCCAGTGGCCCTTCCTTTCCCCGTCACATATCAAAACCCTCGTTGGAAAATTAGCATAGATGCTGAACTGAGCAGTACGGTGAAACACGGATTTCAGATGTCACACATAAAACAACTTGCTTACATTGTGTAGAAAATGTACTTTACACATTTTTAGACTTTGGGGAAAATAACTAGCTCTCACAAAACACATGCTTATTCATATAAAACACATGTTTATTCACACAAAACACATTTTTCCTTTGCAGGTAAATTGAATGTAATCCCCCCAAGTTGAAATTAAGCCTGGTCACTAGACAGACAGCTCCTACCCAATTATACTCATATTTATACAGAAGAGAAAGAGAATGTATTATGTGTATCCCATGAAACCATATTTGATGTTTATATTTTACATACTTTATTGTAAGTATATGCATTAAGTCCAAATTACCTATTGCCATAAAGAAGGTGGTGCTCTGAATTTCTCAAATGGAGGGTTGAATTATCTCAGGGTCCACAGAAGTGTTGTGAAGATAGGGAAACAGAAATTCATGAGATTAAGGTTGTGCACCTTCCCGCAGCCCCTGCTTTACTGAAGGATTTGGAGGCAAAGTCGTGAGGATGCTTTCTCCTGAACTGGCACCTGGAGGCCTGGGCTCACTGCCCGAGAGAGAAGTTCATCTCACATGGCAGCAGATAACATGTCCAAAGGTTCCCAGGCTTGAATACAGAGACTCAAAGGTGTCATGAAGAATGAAACCTCCAGATTCTGTCTAATTTTTGCTGTTATCTTCACCCTAGGAGCCTCCCCACAGTCTACCTCCCCAGTGTCAAAGAATAACAACAGCTCTGAGGATGGCAGACACAAAAATGCCCAGAAAAGGAGACTGATACATGACCATCTCTCTTTCAAGAACAAGGAACAATTTTCCAGTATCATCCCCTCAAAATCATTGGGTCCCTCCTAAATACGTGGGTGACAACAGTCATGGGACTCCCATGACTGGCTTATTGAATCACCCTGAAACTGGACACAGCATCATCCTTGCTGTGTATACATCTGTGTTGAGAGGGCGGGCACAGGGACAAAATTAAGGGTTTACAAGTAGAAAGAAGGAGGAAATGGATATTGCGTGAGTCATCCATTGTCCCTCTAATTCAACAATTACATGTATCTTTTATGGACACACCAGGAAGAAAATTTCAAAGTTCACATAAATTGTAAGAAGGTGCAGAAGAATTTCAAAGTTCACATAAATTGTAAGAAGGTGAAAAGAATGTGCATGTCTGTGTGTGGTGGCTTCCCCTGAGATCTGCTCTATGCTCCCTTGGAGGACGTCACAAATCCTCTAGCTATTAGGATAATTCACCAGAAAAGATGACGTTTATAGGCTGGGCTTACGCATTTGGGCCGGCTTCATTGTCTGCTCTTCAACACTGCCAAGGGAGACAGGGGTCTTTAACAACCAATTGCAGGGAAACAATGGCATGTAAATGCTCTACCCCTAAACACTTCTCATGGCCTGTCACAATAGTCCCTGAAGTATGTTAGAATACAAGGTTCTTATCTCCCAAATTCAATTGACCTTCCCAGACTTGAAACCTACCCACTTTGCCAAGTGCATGATCCTTTAGTGGTACTCATTTTTTTTCTCCCAATAAATGAAACATGTTCTTTTGTGCTTCAGTGAGGCTTCCACTTTCTGACCCTTCTCAGAAGGCCATGGTGTTCCTCTTTCACTAGGAAGCTCTTGTTCATTTTCTTTAAAGCAGTGATGGACATTTGTTGATTTCCTGCTCCCTGGTATCAGTAATCTTGCTAAGAGCACCCAGACCCTTCTTAAAGAATTAAGTCTCCCTCATTTCATACAGTCTCTTTGTAAGCAAACAACAGGCTCTCATCCCTCACTGTGGAACCCTTGAGAGCCTGCACCCACCTGTCCCTGAGTGGGGATATGGTAAACGTGAGCTCGTGTCATGAGTTTAGAACCTCAGGCCTCCTTTCTAGAGGCCTTAAACCTTGAGAGGGACATGAAAAGAAAGCGGAAACCACAGGAGGTCATTTTCCATCATTGAGCTCTGTCCACAGCAGCCCGATGGAGTTACCCTTCACAGCCTCTATGGTCACAAGGGGCTCCCTGAGCTTCACTCCCCGAGCACCCCTGGTGTCTGCCCCTCATCAAGCTCTTGGATCCATCTCCATCTAAGCTTTGGTTCTTTCTAGAACCAAGAACCCTGGCTACAGCAAAGAGCTAAATAAACTCTCACCTCTGTGCCTTGTTTTCTTAATGTATATATTCTAGTCATGGTATGATCACTTCATGTTTTGGATAATGTGAGATCCCCGAGGAAAGGAAGCTTTACTGCTAATCTGACAAAAAGATGTCTTACATGGTGGGAAAAAACACAGCTTCAAAATTTAAAAAATAAATAAATAAAGTGGATTCATCGGCTCTTTCCTTTACTGGTAGCATACCTCTGTATGAATTAATTAACCTTCCTGATTCTCAGTGACAGCATCTTAAAAATGGGAGAACATAGACCATGTTGCTCTGAAGATTAAACTAAAGGGTACGTAAAGCTCTAGCAATATGTTGGACTCAAAAAGTACGTTTGGAATGAATGGTTAAAAAGATAAACTCTACTGTTGAAGAGGAGAAGTGGCTTATGTGTTTTAGGACTACACATAAAAAGCCACAGTGTCATTACTACAGCATATGGCATATGTATAGCTTTTCAGTTTGCAAAGTGCTTTCATGTACGTTGTTTCATTTAAAGCCAAAATGTGTGAGAAGTCCATTTTACAGAGTAGAAAATTAGGTTTATAGACATTAAATATCTCATCCAAAGCAGAGTATTGAGTGGTGTTCCAAGAAAAAATAAAAACAAATTGGGTACCTAACGGAGTATTAAAATTTCCATGAAAGCAGCTTGTTTTTCTCAAACTAAAATACAAAGTCTTTGAAAGTAGAGGTCATTTGTATTTACATGTCATAGGCACACAGAAAATAATTAACAACTATTAGGTAAATGAGTCAATCAAATAAAAATCCCAAAAAAGAATGAAATAAAACACTGAGTAAATAAGCCTTAACTCTGGACCCAAGATCTCTGGGGTCAAATCTCATCTTCGCCACCTACTCATCATATAACCTTGGACTGGTTACCTAGCCTAATTTGTACTTTATTTTGTCATTGGGAAAGTGGTGGTAACAGCAACATCAAAATATTTTTGGAAATAATTGATGGCTAATACCTGTTTAGCACTTAGAATAGGGTCTGGAACATAGTAATAGTTCAGTAGAAGAAGATATCACTGTACTACTACTACTACTAAGATATCATAGATTTCATCATCATTATCATTGAGTTACGTAGCAACAAGCATGCAAGGAAAGCCCAGGTTAAATAGCTAGCTTGGCTCAGGAGGTATCTGGAAGATATTCAAGGTCAGGAGAATGCAAGGTTAATCCTGGGGACTGTGTCCAAGATCAAGGAAGAGCAGGCACACGCAGGAGATCCCTACAGTTTGAAGTCTAGAAAGTCAAAGCATTAGCGAAGCCTTGGCCAACTAGGAGAGCCAGCAAATGCTAAGTGCATGGCCCCCTCCCCAGCCCTTCAGTCCTTAGGGTCCCTGGATGCAGAGGGCAAAGGGCACTCAGAAATGCACACAGGAAGCAGGAACCACCTGCCATCTCTTTATCCGATATGTCAACTTTTCTCTCTGACCCCACAGACAACCTCACTATCTTCAAGGAGAAACCCGGAGCCGTGTGACGACAGGTTCCCCTCCTGTGCTCTGCAAGCTTCCTCATTATGGGCAAGCTCCTGCCCTGTCCTCCTTTGACTTGTGCCTTCAGGGCATGATAAAGCTTGTAGTTATTCCAAACCTGACCACAGATCCTCTCTGAGGTTCACTACAAAGAATGTAGAGATTTGGATGTATGACGCAGGGCAGGAATTGGTCATAGTCCCAGCTTATTATGGGGAGAGGAGGTGTCCCACCAATTGACAGGCAGACCAAAATATTTTCTTCATGCTAGCACTATAATCCAAAGAGCATACCTCAAGGCAGTCTCCAGTGATACTCCAAAACTTGGAGCAAATGATCAAAGACACAGACTATTGGCTTAGAATGGGTGCTGCTGCTGATAAAACCGCACACCGCAGCCTCTGCCAGCCTCATGCATCAGCAAATGTGCTCAGCTGAGACAAGCAAAGTGTCTTTCAGACTAACTGTAAGCAAATAATCATTTTACTGTTTGTCTTCTTGGTTAAGCTATAGAGTCGCTTACATGGGAAAGGTTTGTGGTCGTTGTTTTGATGAATGGTACTTGGTAAACATATTTGGAATAAGATAAGAATCAGCCTTTGAAGCTAAAATGGAACTCAAGATGAAAAAGAATTAAAGATTAAAAAAAGATCATGAGGGAATAAAGATGCTATGACCTGACCAAGAAAGAAAATAAAGAAAGCTCTGAAGCCATTCCATGATATTCTCATAGCAGAACTATTAAATTCAATCTTCTGAAACTAGATAATCAAGCTATCTGCTCACTGAATTCTCCCAGTTGATACAGCTTCTAGATACCTTGGTTAGGAGGGAATGTTCCAAGCACATAGGTATTAATCTTTTCCAGGTTGATTTCATTTTGTTTATAATACAGTAAACCCATACTTGAGTCTTCTGCACACACGAGAGGCTGAAAATCAAAATGCAAACTTTAAGCACAAATTATTAGTGCAACTTTTCATTACACTTAACAGGTTTTCCTTTCTAACTATAATATAATTATTCCTACTAAACATTTTAAATTCCTGTATTTTCAGTTTCTCTTTTTATATTAAGGTTAATCATTACCCAAATAAAATAAGCACGTTTCTATAAACACAGGAAGTAACCAAGAAAAAAAAAAAGATTACTATGCACACAAAGAAAATGATATGCTGCTTCAAAAAGTCTCCTAAATCTCTCATACCATGTACTTGAAACCAATAAACGGCAAATAATTTAAACATTCTGCTGCATTCCTAAAAGGACATTGGAATGTCCAGAATAGTTACAGATTCATCATATGAGTAGAACAAGAAGTAGAGATCCAGTGGCTCCTTATCTGTAAATTCGAAGGTAGAAATGGAATTCAGGAGGGGAGCTCTCAGGTTGATGGAAGGGTTTTGACAAAGATGACATCAGAGGAACCACTTGGAAGAACAGAGTGGCCACATTTTCCCCCGAGAGAGGTGTTGCTAATTCACGAGTGAGTCGGAGATCTCTGTATGGCACAGAAATGCAAGGCAGTGTACTGCGAATGACAAAGCAATGTCTCAATTAATATCTTCCCTTCTTTCTTCTTCATATCAATGCTTTTAGTGGAAGACAAATGTATTACAGAAAACAAATCTGTTTCCATCTTTCTGCCATCAGTGAACACATATTAAGCATCTTTAAGTAGCACCAACGTGGAGACATCAACCAATAGCCTATGTGGGAAATGCATTAAAATATGCAAGTAAAAGTAGGATACTTATGATATTCTCAGAACTGGAAAAGACGATCGCTATTCTACTAAAATAATTACTGAATTAATCATAAATTGTAAATGTCTCACACACAAATCACAGAATATGATGGCAAGGCACCCAGACTAACAATCTGCAAATATGCAGCGGAGATGCTATCCTATCAATTGGACCCAGGGAGCATTGATCTGGATTTGGGCATAGAGAAAACAGCTTGGGGGACTTGTTTTATCAACCTGTGGCTAACACTCAAGAAAAGCGAGAGAGGCTGGAATTATTTTCTGTATTTAAAGAGGTTCTCAGGATGCTACAATTTCAGCCTCTGCAGAAAGAATTTGGCTGATGTACTTGACTCCCTGGGATCCTACATAGTAATAGAATATCCATTTGGTTCACTTTTAGATGTGATATATATATATATCCATATATATATACATATGGATAAATATATAAATATACATGAATTTTTATTTCTGATTGAAGTAAGAATTTAAGTTCCACTATCTAACATACAAAGATATCCCACCAATTTGAAGCTAGTGCTTTTTAGTAATGAAACTACCTAAAGCAATATATTTTAAATCATCTTTTATTAACTCTTTCTGAAAACAATCCTGTAATGTTACATGTAAGTTGATCTGTTGCTAGAATTTTCAGAGATTAAAATATTATTATAACCAAATTAGCAAAACAAAAATACCAACTCTTACAGACACACACAGACCCTCGTTTTTCGGTTATTCATCAATGAAAATCACTGATTTTAAAAGCAAAGAAACAAGAGAGAAATTGATTATTATTTTTAATTTTTGCTTTTTGTACTTTTCTGCTTCCTACTAATTTTTTTCTGTTGATTTTCATGTTTTCCCTTCATGTTAAAAAATTAGTTCTGGAGATTATCTCAGACAATTAACAAAACTAAGAATTGTTCACTTTAATTCCCTGATAGAAATTTAGAGTACAATTACAATTTCAGGGGAGTGCTCAAAATTTGATACATTTTCATTATTTTTTGAGTTAAACTCCAAAAAAGTATGATCTTTAGATTCTCAGAAGTAGTTACTTTTCTATCAAAATTTTACACATTTATGTTTTAAGATCCCCCAAAATAGTATTCTGACTATTTTTAAAAATTATTGGCCAGGCGTAGTGGTTCACACCTGTAATTCCAGCACTCTGGGAGACCGAGGTGGGCAGATCGCTCTCAGGAGTTTGAGACCAGCCTGGCCAACATGGTGAAACCCCGTCTCTACTAAAAATACAGAAATTAGATGGGTGTGGTGGCATGTGCCTGTAGTCCCAGCTACTTGGGAGACTGAAGCAGGAGAATCATTTGAACCCGGCAAGGAGGCAGAGGTTGCAGTGAGCTGAGACTGCTCTGCTTTGCTCGAACTTGGGTGACAGAGTAAGACTCTGTCTCAAAAAAAAAAAAAACATTATTGCATATATCTCACCTTCTGTGTTGAATAACGGTACCAAACAACAACTGGTTGAAAGAAAATACAGACCTGATTGTGAATATTCTAAACAGAGATGGAGAGTGTTTCATATTGGAAAATGCTAGAGAATTTTGAGTTAACTGAAAGAATAAAAGGGGAAGATGAGGTAATCTAGAGATTAGCGATATTAGAAAGTTTCTCTAACCCATTGGCTGGGAGAGGAAGGTGTTAAGCAACTTTAAGGCTCTACTTAAAGTCTTGGATGGTACAAAAGAAGCCCTTGAGCACTAGAGGCTGAGGTTCAAAGGCTTCCAGACACCTAACAGAGAGTTGAAGCCATGGGCAGATGTAGATGACCCACATGAATATTTAAGTATTCCTTATTGACTTTATTACTGTTGCTATAACCAAGAAGGGGCTTCAGGGATTAATGACTTACACCAGGTTTGCCTCAACACCACTCTGCTTCTGTGCAAGGCTTTAGTAATACTTATAGTGTAACTAAAGCAAAGTCATGTTCACTTTCATAAAATAAGCTCAAATAGCAAAGTCAAGGAGAGAAACAAAAGTTATTGGTACATGATTTAAAAGCATGATGGTACATTTTTTCTCATATAAATAATTTTGTCATTTCTATTGTGGAGTGGTTGAATGGCAGAGCATATGGAAGAAAAAAAGAGGGGATATAACATTTATTGAGTGCAAGCACGAGCTAATAGTTTAGGCTTTATCATGGTATTAACTATATGTTAAACCCACTTTGTTCATAAAGCAATTGCAGCTCATCCAAATTAAATATCTGAGCTAAGTTCATTAAAATGTCAGATTTGAGGCATAAGCCTACATCTAGCTGAATCCAAAGAGTGGGATATAACCCTAGCTCTGTTTCTAAAAGTTATGACCCTTCTCTGATGATTGGTTTTCCATTTTGCAAGGACTTTGGATGATTAAATTAGTTTTTTCAAGTCCCCAAATTCAAGTTTTTATTAGAAGAGCCTGAATCATGGATTGCTTCAGCACTTACTTCAGAGGCATTGCAAAAGAGACATTTGAAAGGAATGGGAAACTTTTAAAAAATGTTTTATCTTTCATTTTTGTGGCTACGTAATATGTGTGCCTATTTATGGGTATGTGAAATACGAGGTTAAAAGTAAATAAATACAAATAAAAGGTAAATCTAAGCAATCTTCTTTTAAGCACATTATGTGCGGTATTCTTTCAGGGAATAATACTGCTTAACAAATAAAAAACCCTGTAATCTGAAAAAAAAATAATAAATAAGAGCAAAAGCAACTGTATTATATTTTTATTTTATTAATTAAAATATACTTAATTTTATCTTTGTACTTTTGTTTAATTTATTTATTAAGGAAACCCATTTTATAATTTTGAATATGATTGAATATGCCTATTTTTAAAAAAAAAAATCTTTGTTGAATCCTTTATCAGACAGCAATTTGGGTATTTGTATCTAAGTTCAGACAGTTTTAATGTTTACTTTACATGGCTATCATAATGGAAAAACTCTGATACTTCAAAAATGGAAAAAAAAGAATCATCGGCTATGCTTACTATCCCATCAGACAATATGCCAAAGTTTGGATATAAAATGGAGTTATTAAAGTATCATCTTACATCATGCAAGTCAGTTTTTCTATCAAAAGTTGAAAGATATTGCAACTTATATTTGTAACAAATGTGTTCAAAACATAGTATACACTCAGGTGATTAAGGTTAACACAGACAGGAATAATCCCCACTGATAACATGTACCCTTGATATGAGGTGAGGAAAATGGCATTTTACCTCTGTGGTCTTCCTCCTGAAAACCTGTGACTCCAGTCTAATCGTGAAAAAACAAACAAACCAACAAAAATTTCAGACAAATCTCAATTGAGGGGCATCTATAAAATAGCTGACCAGTTGTCTTTATCTGTTCAGGTTGCCACAACAAAAAGCCTTGGACTAAGTAACTTATAAACAACAAAAATGTATTTCTTACAGTTCTGGAGGCTGCAAAGTCCAGGATCAAGGCATCAGGAGATTTTGCGTCTGGTGAGGACTTGCTCTTTGATTCATAGATGACATCATCTTGTATCCTCCCATGGTGGGAGTAACATGGCAGCTCTCTGGGACTTCTTCTATAAGGGCATTCATCTCTGATCACTTCCCAAAGCTCTCGCCTCCTAATGCTATCACCCTGGGGATGGGGACTAGGTTTCCACATGTAAATTTGGGGGTGTGGGGGGCGGGCACAAACATTTAGAACACAGCACCAGGATTCTTCAAAACTGTCAAGGTCATCAAAAACAAAGATACTCTGAGAAACTATCATGGCCAAAAGAATTTTAAGGAGAAATAACAACTAAATGAAATGTGACATTTTGGATGAAATTCTGGAAAATAAAGCACATTATGAAAAACTAGGAAAATATTTTAAAAGTTTAGACTTAGCAACATAGCAATACTTATTCATTAACTGTAACGAATGTACTACACTAATGTAAGATGTTAATAATAGAACTAAGTACAGGACATTTGGAAACCCTCTGTACTATTTTGTCAATTTTTCTAAAAATCTAAAATTGTTCCAAATTATAAAATGATTTCATGTAATTCCTCATTCTGGAGATTTTGAAATTTATTTTCAATGTGCTATTTTTTTTCAGTCTGTAAATATA
This sequence comes from Theropithecus gelada, assembly GCF_003255815.1. Taxonomy (NCBI): domain Eukaryota; kingdom Metazoa; phylum Chordata; class Mammalia; order Primates; family Cercopithecidae; genus Theropithecus; species Theropithecus gelada. The sequence goes on from NC_037676.1 coordinate 6,044,578, forward strand.
AAAAGCCTTTAGTATGGATATACGTACATAATTTTCTGAAACACAAACCATGAAAAAAATGGAAATATTTTCAAAAAAACTCTTCAAACTAACATTCCTTCCATAGCTTGCATTTCCCCTCTCAAAAGCAGCACTTGCTGTGGGTTCCTACTGATACAGGAACTCAAAAGGAATTATCTAGGCAGTTAGTGAGGGTAAGAGAATATTTGATAAGGTTTTCCTTTTAATAAAAAGCAGCCCCCAAATCATTTCTTTTCGAACAAAGAGCCGCCTGAAAATTCAGGCTGTAGACGTAGATAAGCAAGCTAGAAGCTTGCACAGGTAAAAGTCAGCAGTTGTGCTAATAGGAAGAGGCTACCTGGGGGCCAGGCAATTTCAACATGGAGCCTCCATCTTCCCTTTTCTTTGTCAACAAGGTGTACAGTAAAGGAACAGGCAACATGGTGGGGCCAGGTAGAGAACCATCTGCATAATAAAAGATTAGGGTGGGACAGCAAGCTTCTTCCTGTGCTATGTAAATGGCACACCTGGTCCAACCAATCTTTTGGGCCTTATGTAAATCAGACACCACCTCCTTGAACCAGTTTATAAAACCCAATGGCGCGATAAACATATATGTGCATGTGTCTTTATAGCAGCATGATTTATAATCCTTTGGGTATATACCCAGTAATGGGATGGCTGGGTCAAATGGTATTTCTAGTTGTAGACCCTTCACTGGGGTCTGTTGTAGGGTGGAGGGAGGGGGAAGGGGGAGGGATAGCATTAGGAGAGATACCTAATGTAAATGTCAGTTAACAGGTGCAGCACACCAACATGGCACACCAACATGGCACACGTATATGTATGTAACAAACCTGCACATTGTGCACGTGTACTCTAGAACTTAAAGAAAAAAAAATGCATTTCACCCCTGATCCAGGACACCCACTCGGGAGCCCCCCTCTCTACAAAAGAGAGAACTTTTCTCTTTCTTTCGCCTCTTAAACCTCTGCTCTTAAACTTGCTCCTTGCATGTCCATGTCCTTGATTTCTTTGGCGTGAGACAACGAACCTTGGAAATTACCCTAGCAAATGATGCCGCTTCACTATTAGGGCACTGCCTGTCTTGGAAGTGCAATGATGTCTGTAGCTTGATGGGCTACTGTGTTTTCTTGCTGGTCATGTGTGCTTGCCTTGTTGGTATTTTTTAAAATATAGATTGTGTGTAGGTTTTGTTTTTACTCTTTTTGTCATTTTGTGGAGGTTGGTTTGATTATAATTAGATAGTTAACAAACCCACTTTACCAGAAAAAGGTAAGTTAAAATAGGCTACAATATTAATTACCATCCACCTCTTAGAATTGAAAAAGTCCCCCTCTTTCCTCCTCCTATTTCCACAACCATCGAATCTCAGAGAGATATGGATCTATCCCTTAGGAAACCCACCAATGGAAGATTGCACTTGAGCTAGGGAGAGGAAAAACTGTGTACATTTCAGTTTTGTTTGTTTTGTTTTCTGTTATTTTAATCATGAAGATAGAATTCACATTTTATACCATTCTCCTGAATGCTCAAAACTCCTTTGCCTATTAGTCTCCCTGACAAAATGTAAGGTGACCATTAGATCACTAGGTAAAGTTTAGTTGATTGTTTTGTAGGAAAGCAATGGAAAGCTCATGAAATTCACAGGGAATTATCTCATAAAGGAAGAGACAAGTAAATCAATGCTAATTTAATGTGAATATAAGATCTTAAGGCAGTACGGTCACTATTTTCTCTTAACTTTCTTTTAAAAAATGTTTTTCCTCTTGTTACAAACTCCTAGGAAAATATACGTAAAGATGGACTCTTCATGCATGCTTCTGAAAATATCTACATGGTAATGCTATTTGATAAAGTTTATTTTAAATTCAACAAAACCATGAAGTTTAAAGAATCCTTTTTGTTTTTCTCCAAAAAAAAATGTGCTGTTTTCCATCTATTACTCTTTTATAGTAAGAAGTTTTTTTTATAAGCTAGAGTTTTCTTACATAAAACACCCATGTTGGCGTGAAAGAAGAAACTAAATTTTACCCAAAGCATGAAAAAAGTATTATCTGTATTACTATTTTTTTAGATTTGTTGATTGTATGTGTGAGGTAGTTGGCCTTGATTAGAGCTATTAGTATAGGGTTCTCCTGTGAGAAAAGACTTGGGAAATGCAAACACACTGGTTTAAATGCAAACACATTTTCATTTACTAATTGCTGCAATCAAGGTGAAGCTCATAAACCATTAAATTTCACATAGCATAAACAAAAATAGTGAACTGATTAGTCATCTATGAAGATATTAGACTATATTCACTATTTAAGTATTTTAGAACTATACTGTGATCTTGTCGATGGCTGTTTTTCCACATTATTTATTCATTTGTTTATAAAGAAGCTGAGGATTTTAGAGGATGACAAAGCACTTAGGAAAATAAACATTAAAGATAACTCCTAGTACAGAAGACACGCATTGCATTAATAGGTCAGATACAGAGGACCTTGGATTGCTCACTGTATTTGCACTAAATCAGTGAACAAATAAAAGAAATGAGGCAAGCGTTTGCAAAAGCTCTATGGAGAACAGTAGGATGTCCAGCTTGATGAAAGAATAAATCTTGTAATTCCCAAAGGCACAGTAAAATTCTATGTATGACCTAATACGGTAGAAGGGTGAATTATGACTAATGTTAACTGAAAAGATAAAGAAGAATTTCCTTGCCATCTTAAAACTAAACATTTAAGAAGGAAAACAGTTCTATACAAACCTCACTATTAAATAAATCAGTCAGTGAAACCTATTTAAACCAAGTGCATGGGGAGGTCCTGGGGTTGGAAAGCTTGACTCTGAGAGAATCTGGCAATGCAAAATTCTGCAAAGTCTTCTAGGATGAGTAGGTGAGGAGAGTGGCATTAATATGACTAATCGTCCAAAGAAGGAGAATTTGGGATGATAACTGACTGCAGAAGAATGCGCTTTTTGGTAGAATGACTTCAGTAGAAGGCACAAAAAAAGAAGTCTTTTCTTTTGGTCTCCATCAGCTTAGACAGATTAGAGATGTATGTGGAAACATTGGAAATACAGCAAATACTGTGAGAAATATTTCTGTTCTTTTAGGTTTGAGTCACTAAGGAGAATTTAGATATAAACAAATTGATTTAAAATCCTGTAAACATTTCTAAAGCATGCACTTGTCTGTTATGATCACTTAACAATATAACAGGCTAATTTGGTAAATAGTAATTTACACAAGTGGTTTTGCACCTGTTACTCTATAATTACTATAATCGTTAATAATTATTTTATTGAGGACTTACTATGTGCCAAGTATATTGCTAAGCACTTTAAGTGTACTAACTCATTTAAATCACAAAATTTCATGAGGTAGGAATTTTTTTTTAATGCATCAGCTTTTCAGATAAGTATACAGGACCAGAGAGACACATTAACGTGCGGAATGGCAAACAACAGGTCAGTGTTTGACATGGGGCTTGGAACGTAGGGTTGTCTGACTCAAAATCTCATTCTTTAACATCCATGCTGGTGTTTCCCAAACATTATGGCTCATCCATGCTGGTGTTTCCCAAACATTATGTCTCATCTGTTCTCTTTTATTCGTTATTGTTAAATGCCGAATGTGACCCACTAAACTAATTCCATGATCCACTAATTTGATTCAATGTTTGTGAAATCCTGCCCTGGGCAACATGCTCGATTAAAGAGATGTTCAGAGTTTGGGAAATGCTTCTATATATTGTTACCTTGTTTTAGTCTCACAATGCTTCTTTGAAGGAGACAAAATAGATAGGAAAAGCTAAAGACTGAATGAGGTGATCAGGGTCTCCTAGCTAGTATGTTACAGAATTGGGACTGGCACCCAGGACTCTGGTTCAATTCTCACTTTCTCCTCTGTATCTCTATCACTTCCATACTGAACCAAGCCATGATTTTCCCTTACCTGGCCATTACAGTAGCCTCAAGCTGGGCTCCCTGCTTGCTTCCCTCCCTCCATTCTCAACAGAGCAGCCACAGTGATGCTTGCAAAACCTACATCAAGTCACTCCACATCTCAGCTCAAATCCCTTCAACTGGTGCAAGAATTGCATGTCCAGAAGGCCCTCATGAACTGACTGACAGACAGACACACAAGCACACACACACACACATACAGTCACACAGTCATGCATTCATTCACATATATCCACAAATACATACACCCACATGTATACACAATTATATATACATATGCACATGCACACATACACACATAAGAAACAAATACACATACATACAAATATACACACACATTCATACACATGTACACACACTCTGTCCTTTCATTTATTCCATTCGTTTGTTTCTAAATGGACCAGGATAGCTTATTTCCAGTAGAGAAGTCATTGTATCACTGTATTTAAAATTATTCTTACATCTAGATGTTTTAAACATACATTGGGGAGAGGTAGTTGGAAAGCAATGTAGCCTGAGACTCGAGTAGAATTTGAAACAATGCCAAGCCCAGTCTAATTAAGAAGTATTTAAATGGTAAAGTAATTAAATGGTAACCAGTAAGTCATCCTAACATACTGTGAGAGTGAGGGGTATGAGGAATGATCCCTAAAATATAATGCACAAGAACACTCACTGAATGTGGAAAGAAAATGTTAAAACATATATCCCATTTTTTTAAAAATAAAATAATGTTTATAATATTTTATGTGAGGTTGTTGGTGGCCCCACGTGGTCATGTTAGGCAGACCTATGTCGAGTAGTCAGGAATGAGATATCCCTAGGGCAAGAGTGGGAATTCCACCATAGTAAGAGGATGATGGAGGCACCTGAGTCACTGGGTCCCCTTCTAAGTACTGTAACATGGTTTCATTTGCACAGCATCTGACCCCCTCTGTTCTGGTGTCCTTGCATAGCAAGCTGGTGTCTATGTCAGAGCCTAGGCACAGTCTCCTCTCCAGATTCCATCTGGAATGTTCTTCCCTCGGCATTGGCACAGTTCCCTCATTCAGCTCCTCCAGGTCTCTACACAGATATCTATCACCATCTGACAGCCATGGCTCACTTCCCATCCTTCCTCTGCTTTCTTTTTCTCTGTAACACCCAACAATGTCTGACAGACTCTGCCTCTTCCTGTCTTGTCTGTTTCTCCCCACTCGGAAGGCAAAACAGAGAGGACCAGGATGTCATGACCGAGGTTCACTGTCCCCACTTCGTAGTGGCTCTCAAAAACAGCAAAAAAATGTTTGCAAGAATGAATGAAGCTACATTTTATGCATGGTAAATTCATAAAAATAAACATTAAAATTTTTATTTCTCTTTACCTTGCCTGGCTTATGGGCACACTTTTTAAATTGTTCTCTCCCTATATTTTAAGAAATAAATATATTTATATATTTCTTAATATGTTAAGAAATATATATATTTATATTATAATATATATACTAATATATTAAGAAATATATTTTTCTTAAAATATAGGGAGAGAACAATTTCTATTATTTATATATATGTATATAATTGATAACATGTTTAAAGATAAATATATAAAAAAATAGTGTTCTGTGCCTCATTCCAATTTCAGCGTACCCCTATGGGACATCTCCTAAGACGGACACTATAGACTCCCTGAATCAACATATTCCTTCTAAGAAACCACAGGTATTGTTTGAAATGAAGATTTGCTTTCCAGGCCTTCTACTCTTTCTCCAAATGTCTCCTTGTGAAAAGGCGTTTTTGTTCTGCAACCTGCCTTTCCTCCCCAATCCCTCACTGCCCAGTTGCCTGTTTTACTATTTTCCCCACCAGCAAGAGCAATGCAGCTTTCACTCTTAGTCAAACAGAAAGTCTCCTGATTGATGGGGAAACATACGGAATTAAATCACCCGCATTAGAATTCCAGGACTTGGAAGGAAACACACCGCTGCCATGACAAACAAGAATAGGTAATTTCACATCTTGCTTGTTCGTTTATCTGTTCGTTCATCTGTCCAGATGCATCCACACTGGTGAGCTCTGTTAAAGCGTGCAGTAATGCAGAGCTCCTACCCTCAAGAATCCGCAGCCTGAACCCAAGGAAGACCATGTATTCATGATAGAGATGTCTGGAAAATCTTTGAAAGGCTCTGTCATGCTAAGGAAATGGATATGCAAACTTTCCATTTCCAAAGTATTCACGCTGATTAATTACCAGTGGAAATTCCTCAAGGATGTCCTCTGGTGACATGAGACTGACTGACTTTTTATCCTTTTCTGTAAGAATAGGTACAGCTGCTACCTGAGGACAGAGGAAGTTTAGTAACTAACAAGGCTGAAATAATGAAGCAGGGGCAGTGCCCAAGGCAATGATGTGGAGAGGCTGGGAATGAACCAGTCCATTAGGGCACAAATCCCAAATCACAAGAAATAAGACCAGAAAGAGGAAATCCAAAGGAAAGAAGAGGGGGCCAGGGTTGGGGAAGAGGAAAGGTGATAGAAAGTTAGGGACATTTATGTGTGAGGTCAAACTTGCTGAGGTTAAGAACCAGCACTGATCACTCTTGGAACTGTCTAGTCTGATGTAAACCACTTTGGAACTTAACACATACATTTTTCTAAAGAGAGAAACAATCTGAAGATGTCAGAATTTGTGGAAGCCAAATAAACTTATAAAGTTTTTGAAGGCTCTCATTCTTTGCTTGAGCTGTCGGGAGTATTCTCAAGTATTTAGGGATTAACATTTAATTTTTAGAGTTGATCTCAGTTAGTGTTCATGAATATAAATACATCTATTATTACTAGTTCTAGTTTTGTATAATAACATGATTTGGCTCTCACTATCATATTTATAGGTAAAATATATCTACACACTCATATGTATATAATGTACATAGACATGTATGTTATGATTAATAACATACAAAATTTTTTTTTTGAGATGGAGTCTCGTCCTATTGTCCAGGCTGGAGTGCAGTGGCATGATCTTGTCTCCCTGCAACTGCCACCTCCTGAATTCAAGTGATTCTCCTGCCTCAGCTTCCTGAGTAGCAGAGACTACAGGCATATGCTGCCACATCCAGCTAATTTTTGTATTTTTAGTAGAGATGGGGTTTCACCATGTTGGCCAGGCTGGTCACAAACGATTGGCCTCAAGTGATCTGCCCACCTCAGCCTCCCAAAGTGCTGGGATTACAGGAGTGAACCACCGCACCCAGCCATGATTAATAACATATATGACTTTAATACAAAAACTGAACAATGATATGAAGTATAATGAAATAATTATTTATTGTAAAAAACATGTATTCAATTATATATTCATGGTGACTTTAAGTTTGCCCCCCAAAAAATAGTTTTCAGAGAATTCAAGCTTTAACCTACACATAATCAGGTTTTTTATTAAATGCCACATCCTCAAAGGTATCTTTCTGCCTCTCCCACTCAAATTTAGTTCCCCTAGTGTATGCTCTTCTAATACTATATTTTTCTTCTCTGTACTTATTACAATTTATGGCCACTGTATAATAAGAACATTCCCTAATAAGATATCACATACCGGCCGGGCACAGTGGGTCACACCTGTAATCCCAGCACATTGGGAGGCCAAGGTGGGTAGATCACTTGAGGTCAGGAGTTACAGCCAGCCTGGCCAACATGGTGTGACCCTGTCTCTACTAAAAATACAAAAATTAGCCAGGTATGGTGGTGTGTGCCTGTAGTCTCAGCTATTTGGGAGGCTGAGGCAGAAGAATCGCTTGAACCCAGAAAGCGGAGGTTGCAACGAGCTGAGATCACACCACTGCACTCCAGCCTGGGTGACAGAAGGGACTGTCTCAAAAAAAAAAGTGATGAAATAAAATACTACTTACCTCAGCCAGTAAACTATCCCACCTCTGAGCAAAACCTACCCTTTCTCTGGGAAACACTTTTTCTCTTCAGCTATTTGGACCCAAGATTTTCATGAGTTGTCTTCAGTAGGCATCTCACACTCTACTTAATAAACTCTTTTGATTCTACAGCTACATTTCCTGGGCCCCAATGGCTTTCAAAGATTTTCACTGTATTACTGCCTTCCCCAATATTTCCCTTCCAACTTTCAACCACATCCCTGTAAATATGCCGTATTCTCTCAATGACACCTGTTTGCCACGTAACTCAAGATTAACATGTGGCATCCTTTCTACCACGCACCTACTGTTTCCCTACTGCCGGTTTTTCTTCATCTTCAAAACATAAAGCAAACTAAACTCTGCCAGGATTCCTGTTGAATATAACAATATAACTGACTGCCGTCATCATCACCTTGCCCTTGCCCCTCAGTGCTGTCTGAATAATGGTCTTCTCCATTGACCACTGTGTTCAGAGCTTCAGAGTAATGTTGGCGGAAGATCCTCACCTTAGGTAACGGCAGAGCTGAGTTCCCATCACAGCCCTTCCTGGTGGATGTGTGATCTTGGGCAGTTCATTTATTGTCTTCCAGCTTCACTCTTGTTTCTAAAATGTGAATAGTACTGTGTTCATAAGAAGGTATGAGGAAAAAGATGAGCTGGAAGATCTTTACAAAAGCTTTATAAACCACTTTAAGGCACTGTTTAAACAGGAAGTCATTTTATCGTGGCAGCATTTGTAGAAGGAAAAACAAAGTAAGAAAGGATAAGCTTCATTTGGCCTAAAGTACAATCATTTTTTTCAAATGCAGGATCAGTTTAAGAAAAGAAAAATTATTAAGAGTCTAAAAAGTAAAAACCTATGTAGTTTCAGATTGCCATTCCAGCCTTACTGCCCATTGCAGTTTCAGGTTCACTTGACAGCAAAGAGAAGTGGTCACTTTTGTCTTTAAATCATCCACGTGGCTGTCACCTATGCTTTCTCAGGCCTCATAAATTAATAGTGACATTAATGATTTTATATTGTATTTCTCTGATTCTTTTTTCCTTGCACAGTTGCCAAGTGTCCAGCATTCTTTAGAGTTACAGAATCATGCTTGAAAGGAAGTCCTTAGGGTATTTTATGTTTTCCCAGGTACTCTCCTATATCACGTTTTATCTTGCAGTGTCATCCTCACCTGTTCTCCATCAAGAGTTTAGCCTGTAGTTCAAAGAGAATCCAGCTTCTCTGCCTGCATAGCCAGTAGGATTTTCACATTATTGCTAGATCTCACCCAACGCAAGCTGATCTTCATTCTGTGGCTGACACCTGTGAACGGACTGGAAGCTTTCTGGGACTCATCGTCCATGAGTCCTGAAGCCTCTGGGTATATGCTACCACAACGGTGCATCTCCATGGCCACCATGGATGCCACTGCAAAGCATCATTCCCCTGGAGGAACAGTGTCTTGGCCTCAACTCCCACAGGCAGAGCTGAAGAAATCTCACAGCTTCTCTGCAAAATGGTCTTACATCTTTTTGGGGAGAAGCTGGGGAGTATTTAACAGATGCATTTGCAGAGGTGTTTCAGAGGCCTTCCTCAACAGAATCTGGCCCTCCCTTCAATCCATAGACTCTGCTTTTGTGATTGAGATCTTGGACCTTGTGAGGATGTATGACTTTCTCTTCGGGAGACTGATATCAGCCTTCTACCTGCTGGGTCTCTTTCTCTCTTTAAACTATAGGTGCTAAACAGCATCCACATTGGCTGGGTATGCATCTCTCCTCTGGAAGCACCAAGTTCTCCAACCACAGTCACTGGCCCCACATGTCTCACACCCTGATTACCACTCCAGCCTCACTGCAGTGACTGTGCCTGCATTGCCTCTAAAGGTTAAATTTTGCCATTGGCCTTGGCCATTCTGGAGTCCCATCCTTACCGTTATTAGGGGATCCCGTTCTGCTGCACCAGCTACACCTCTCCCATGTGGCCTGCAGAAAAATCACTGGGAGGCTAGTGCCATCTCTGCAACCTGTATATTCCCTGATGCCTTACAGCATGGTGTGTCTCTAAGTGGGAATGAAAATTAGTTCAACCACTGTGGAAAGCAGTATGCTGATTTCTCAAAGAGCTAAAAGCAGAATTCCCATTCAATTCAGCAATCCCATTAAAGGTGTATACCCAGACAAATGTAAATCATTCTACCATAAAGACACATACACAAGAATGTTCACTGCAGCACTATTCACAATAGCAAAGACATGGAATCACCCTAAATGCCCATCAATGTCAGACTGGATAAAGAAAATGTGGTACATATACAACATGGAATACTATGCAGCCATAAACAAGAATGAGATCATGGCTTTTGCAGGAACATGGATGGAGGTGGAGGCTATTATCCTGAGCAAGCTAACACAGGAGCAGAAAAACCAACACCACATGTTCTCACTTATAAGTGGGAGCTAAATGATAAGAACTTATGAATGCAAGCAAGGGAACAGCAGACACTGGGGTCTACTTGAGGGTGGAGGGTGGGAGGAGGGAGAAGAGCAGAAAAGAGAACTATTGGATACTGAGCTTAATACCTGAGTGATGAAATAATCTGTAGAACAAACCCCATGACACATGATTACTATGTAACAAACCTCTGCATGCACCCCCAAACCTAAAATAAAAGTTAAATTAAAGAGATAAGGGCATGTCCTTTGAACTCTCCCAGAGCACTCTCATTTCATACAGTAGCCCCCTTTATCCACAGCTTTGCTTTCCACAGTTTCAGTTACCCACTGTCAACTGTGGTCAGAAAATATTAAATGGAAAGTTCCAGAAACAAACAATTCATAAGTTTTCAATTATTTCCAGTTCTAAGTAGTGTAATGAAATCTCACGCTGTCCCACTCCATCCTGCTGGGATGTGGATTATCCCTTCGTCCAGCAGATCCAAGCTGTAGGTGTTCCTACCCTTTAGTCACTTAGCAGCCATTGGGATTACCAGGTTGGCTGTCACAGTATCACAGTGCTTGTGTTCAAGTCACCCTTATTTGACGTAATAATGGCCCCAAAGAGTAGCAGTAGCAATACTGGTATTCAGATATGGCAAAAAGAAGCCAAAGAAGCCATAAAATGCTTCCTTTAAGTGAGAAGGTGAAAGTTCTCAACTTAAGAAAAAAAATAAAAATTATATGCTGAGGCTGCTAAGATCTACAATAAGAACAAATCTTCTACCCATAACATTGCGAATAAGGAAAAAGAAATCTGTGCTAGGCTGGGCACAGTGGCTCACGCCTGTAATCCCAGTACTTTGGGAGGCCGAGGCGCGCAGATCACAAGGTCAGGAGATCAAGACCATCCTGGCTAACACGGTGAAACCCCGTCTCTACTAAAAAATACAAAAACCTAGCTGGACGCGGTGGCGGTGCCTGTAGTCCCAGCTACTCGGGAGGCTGAGACAGGAGAATGGCGTGAACCCGGGAGGCGGAGCTTGCAGTGAGCTGAGATCCTGCCACTCACTCCAGCCTGGGCGACAGAGAGAGACTCTCTCAAAAGAAAAAAAGAAAAAAAGAAATCTGTGCTAATTTGGCTGTCACGTCTCAAACTGCAAATGTCATAGCCACTGTGTGTGATAAATGATGTTACCATGGAAAAAATAACAAATGTGTGGGTGGGAGACCCGAACAGACACGTGGTCCGTGGATGGCAACTGGGTCTGGTATAACCACAGTTTTAGGCATCAGTGGGGGTCTTAGAATATATCCCCCACAGATAAGGGGCAACAGCTCTATCGTACATTGAGTCTAACATTTCGACCTTCGCGAAGCCTTCTGAGCCTTTCCTGATGTGCCAAGGAAGTTCTCCACCTCCCTTTACTCTAGGACAAACTGATATCCACAGCTCATGGGATCTTACCTGCAAACTCTCAGGACCAACTGGCCCCAGGAGACCTTGACATGGAATCAAGAACCTGGAGAGATGGCCTCCATGACTGTAAATTCTCCCCAACCAGCCGTGTATTTCTCTTCCTACCCAGTTCCATCAATATTCCTTCTCACACATATTTTCTTGGTTGCTGCTAGCATGAATTAGCCAGATCCTGAACTCATCCAGTGTGTAAGGTATTTTCTCCCAGAAAAGGAAATGTCCTTCTCTACTCTAGCTATGCAGAGGCCTGGACCTGTTTATCAGCCTGAAATTAGGGGAGGGGTTGGGCCGCGATGAGCACAGGTAGCTTTTCACAAGAAACCTGCACACCTTGCACCCTGATTGCCATCCTCAGCCAAGAAGTTTCTAGAGTCTTTGGGTAGGAAGTGATCGTTCCCCTACAGCGATCAGTCAGGAGCAGAAGATGGCTTTTGGAGGTTTCTGAGAAAACTGAGGTAGCAGAATTCCCTGGCTCAGTCATCTATGTGTTTCCATTGAAGGCCCACGTGCTCCTCTTCACATCGGAGTCACAACTGGGACACAGAGAGCACGCTGAGGATGTGCACTGAGTCACCTTTGCAGACGTGCCATCCTTGCAAGGACATCCTGAATGTGGCATTTAGCAGGGCAGAGAGTTTCCATAAAGCTGAAATGGCAACACTGTAGCTGCTGTAGAAGCTGGAGCTGGGTTTGAGTGGCAAGCTGGCTTCTCTCGGCTTAAGATTTCTTCCTTCTATCTCCCTCTCTCTTTCTTTCCCTCTCTGTCTTTCTCTCTCTCCCCCTGAACACCCCCCTCTTTTTCTTTCTCCTCCTGCCTCCCTCTCTCTGTTTTCAAAGTTTCCAGGAGAGGTAAAGAAACTAGCCCATGCCACAATCCTTACAGATATCGCTGCCGTATTTTTCCATCATCACCACGGGCTCCTCACATCCTAATGCCTCGCCTTATTTGTTGGGCTCATTCTGCATAACCACAGGTGAAAGCCCCAGTGATTGTGACTTCACTGCATATTGGGGGTAACACCACCCCAACATTTAACACCCATGATGGGGGTCTAATTGCCAACAGAGCAGTGAGAAATCTGGCCCCAGAATCCAATCCTAAAGACACACTTTGTAGAAACACTCCTGGAACCAAAAGTCTTACCTGGTTGTACCCCTGAAAGCAGAGTCTGAAACAGAAACGTTATGTGATATTATTTTACTAGGAAGCAGAATCTCAGGAAACAGCACCAAGAGACACAAAGAACAAAGCAAGGAGGAAGAGAGATGCAATTGCAAGGACAATCTCTAACTGACTGCAAGTCAATGCTACCAATGGCTTGAGGTGCAAAGGTGAACCTTAGGGAAGTTGCATCAATGCATCTCATGGCTATGAATTGAATGGGAGAAAGGAGTAAGTAAGACCATCTCCCGTAGGCCAAAATGGTCTTATTGGTCATTAACAGATCAGAAGGAAGAAGGCGTGCTTTGCAGGCAGGAGGCCAAAGACGATTAGGTTTCATCAAATAGGACTGAGCCCATGGACAGCTGGCTACTATAGCAGCATCTGGAACAAGAATCAGATGACTGAGACAGGATTGATGCGGTACGGAAGCAGTATCTGATCTCAGGAGAACTACATCGGATGCCAACATTGTATTCTTTTCTAATAGAAGTTGAGAAAAGTTGTATCTTTCTGTTGGTGTTACGATCTATTAGATAGACACCAAAGTAACAATGCTTTTTAAAAGATTTTCGTGGGTAAGAACAATTTTTCCATTCATTTTTCATTGCACAGCATCTAACTCATGTAGGATTTAGTCCGGATCGGAGCAGGAACAAACCTTATTGAGAAAACGCATGCAGTGGACAAAAGCTCTTCCTTTCTCCCAGCTGCTGAGACTGTCCATGAACTGTTTTGCTGTAGGACTCGGGGGTTAGTTTATCCCTTAGCACACCTCTCAGCTACTCAGAGAAGTACACCCTAGCAGTCCCAGCCTACACCTGCAGATGAGGCCGGCCAGTGAGCTGGCCACCCAAGAGCCATTCACAGCCCCTTTCTCCTTCCTTCCTCTGTTACAGGAGATAGGAAGCTCAATATGCATCTCTTGGGTACCACACAATCCAATGAGAAATCTGCTGAGAACAGCTTTCCTTTCCTGAGTAAAAAGTCAAGCCTCATGAGAAAGCCTTTGGCCCTTCATTCTTCCTCCATCCTGGAACAGAAAAGTCTTGTCTGGAGAAACCATATGATCATCTAACTCTGGAAACAAAAGTCACCTGCTAAGAAAGGTAGAGCCAGAGGACAGGCAAGTCTGGACTTGGATGCATTTGAGTAACAGAAAACGTTGGATCCCTGAGCACAGGGATTAATGAACAAAGCCAAAGTTCTTCAAGTTTAAGCTGAGCCATAGCTGCATTCTGACAATGCAGCTCAAACTGGGGTCTCCTGCTACATAAGTAGCAGGGTTTTGAAATCAGGCAACAACGGGGCACTACCAGACAATTCTTCTCAACCTTGGCAGAACATTAAAATCACACAAAGGGTTTATTAATGTACTGATGCCTGGGTGCCACACAGATGTTGATCTCTGGGTGGAGGAGCAGGCATTGGAAGAACAACTGCAATAGAGTTCAAAGAGAAAGAAGATATGGTCTGTGCCTTTCAGGAGTTTATAGTTGTGTATGTGTGTGCAGAGGGATGATATGAGTTAAAATACACTGTGAAAAATGACATCATAAAGACAACCACAAAGTGTTCTGAAAGTGTCCAGGAGGGAATAATGAAATTTTGACAGTGTCAGGCTGTGCTTCTCAAGGCGACATCATTGCACTTGGTCTTCATAGCCGACTATGTCATTGCCAGGCAAAGCAACCACCATGTGTTAACACTTACATAGAAAAGCTCTTGGCACATTTGAAGAAAAGTAAAATTTTAAGGATGATGTTCCCTTGTATCATACTTTTTCTTCTTTCCTCTTATTTTTATGACCTCCCCTCCCCGCCGCTGCCAACCTAGTCAAGCGATAGCTTCGATTTTCAAGTCCTCAAGGGGAGGAGGTTTGCCTTTGAATTGCCTGCACCTTCCTCACCTGCTGTCTCTACCCAGAGGAGGTGCTTGCATACCCGGATTGGGTCAATGCTGCTGATGGGCAGAGGAGGTGTATTTAACAAACTGGTCCTCTTACCTCTAAAAGTAATGCCTTTTCGCTGAGCTCTGAAGGAACAAACTGTGCTGACCAGCATGTTTATTTGTTTCAGGATTTTGTGCACCCTTCTCGTTCTCCTTTTGACTAGGATGGCTCAACAATCATCCCTCATGCACCAGGAAGATGATTAGTCTCCTTCCCTGTCTCCATGGGATTTCTGGGTGCAGCAGAGATCCCACACCTGCCTGAAGGCCACAAAAATGAAAAGGAGGAAAAATCATGCTCAACTGTTCCGGGATACAAACCTTAAAACCCAGCCAAATTCCAACCACGGTAGGGAAAAACCAGCAAAAGTGCCCTGGAAATGATCCTTGCATTTGTTCAGCGAAGGTTAATTGAGCTCCTCCTATAGGTTGGATACTGTTCTAAACTAAGGAGATAGCAGCAGGGAGCGAAGAATTCCAAGTACCCTGTCCTTAGGAGCTTCTATTCTTCCGAGCAAAGGAGGACAAAAACCAAACCGCAAAGTGCCATGTGTAGTGGCGGTGGCTAGAAGAGATATGGGTAAGAAGGCGCCATGGAGAGTTGGGGGGAGTTCAGGAATGAGAAAGTGTTCCTCTTCTTGATGGCGTCATCCAGGATGGCCTTGCTAAAAAATGTCACAGTGAATAGAGACCTAGAGGACGGGACAGAGGAAGTCCTGTGAGCATTGGGGAAGAAATGAGGCAATTTGGGCTAACAAGACAGTGAGCAGAGATGGGAGTCTGCTTAGTGTGTTCAAGAAGCAGCAACGAGCCCAGTCTGTTTGTAACTAAATGAGCCAGCGGGAGATACCTGGGCAATAAAGTGCATGGGGAAGAACAGCCATTTCATCAGGGGCCTCGCAGGCCATCATAGGACCTCTTCTTTGTACTCAGAGCGAAATGAGAAGCTGTTCAAAGATTTTGAGCACAGTTACGCGTTTTAATTTACTGTCCCAGGATTTTTCTATGTGCAATAGCAGAAAATGTTTTAAACAAGGAGCGTTGGACTTTTTCAAATGTTTCTGATGGGCTGAATAGTAAAATGAGTTTTGAGATTAGACCACTGAATTTAGCACTAGAGATAATTAAGTGGAGAGTGGGGGTGAGAGGATGCCTGGTATTGGCGCCAAGGATAGCAGGAAGAGAAGAGTTGGAGTTTATAGGGCCCTGTAGAGACACACAAGAGAAGTTTCTATAGAGAGACACAGAGAAATGAGATGACAGCTGGACAAGATGTGGAAGCTGGAGAAGGAATGTGTATGTATATACACACACACACAGCATATTTATATATAGTATGTGTGTATATAGACTATATATAATACTATATATTATATATGTGTATATCTATATATGTTATAGGAGTGTGTATATATATTCACACACACAAATTATATCCATATATAATACGTGTGTATATATACAATAAATAATACTATATATTATATGGTGTGTATATAGGTACATTATTATATATACATGTTATATAATTATTGTATTATTATGCATATATATTATTATATACATAATGTATTATATATACATGTAATATATACATATATTGCTATTACACACAGATAGTATATACATATATATTAAGATGGAAGGACATGTAAAATTTTGTTATTGTCACTCACAATTGCTGAACAATTTCTGGCACGTATGGTGCAAACACCAGCCAATCTTCCGCCTCCTCAAAGATATAAACTTTTATTCTAATATCACAGTGTGGACAAGCACAAATAGAGAATATTCTTATCCTGAGAAGGCTGCAGTTTCTGAGCAGCCTTGTTACATATTCTGTCCTAGCTCAGAGGACTATTCCATATGGCTCTATTATATACTCTTTCACAGATACCATTTTGTGTCCTAGCAATTATATAATTATTCATAATATATCTTTGTCCCCCTTTCCCATCACGCTAAGCTTCCCAAGGGTGGGAACTGTGACAGCTTCATTAACCCACCATCCCCAGTGTCTAGCACAGCCACCACTGTATAGGACATACTTGTTTAAAATTGATAAGTCACCTCTTGAGAGTGGCAGCAGGGCTAGAAATGTCAAATACTCTTCAAGATACAAAGAATATTCACAATTTGGACTGGCTGAACTTAGAGGACCATCAGTCATGACAGTTGGGCCAAAATTTGTCCAGACTTGAATCCGAGGACCCTCAGGCTTTAAAGGATTTGTTAAAGTAGATAACTACTTGTTATCAAGATTCAGTCTAAATAATTCTATGCTTCCCTATGGCAATAGCTGGAGTCTTGGAGAATAGAGAAAGAAATTCTGTGAAGAGTGATCTTAGGCCATGTTCCTATTCAGACAAAACAAATGTGTTCTTCATAACCACATGCTGGATAGAGTCAACGTCTGAACCTACAGGAAATCAGTCTGACAATAAGAACTCACGCACCAAAGCAAATAGGAATAAAGGACTGTTTTAAAAGAAGGACCTTGGGATACCCCTCAAATATTTACACATTTAGTTAACAGGGGAAAAAAAAAAAAAAAAAAAAAAAAAAACAACCTTTCCACAGAATTCAACTCAGTGAGATACTGGATTTTTTTTCCAAACACTTATTAATTGGTAGATATGACAAACAGATAGTACACACATATACATACTAAGTGGTGGTACTTCCAGGCAGATTGCCATCAGTGAAGGCAATTCAACACCTAAAATACGTAACAATTCTGGGGAACACAAATTGCTGCTCCAGCCAACGGGGGGTGTGCTTTGTCACTGACCCACCAAGAAGAGGCTGGAAGGTCTCTGGGAAACGAAGAGCTGCCCAGGCTAAGCATAGAATTCTGCTACCAGAACAACCGGCTGTGTAATCACTAAATTTGTTGAGAGACAGCCATGCTCATGGGCCCACATGTTGTCTCCAGCCCTGTTATTGAGAGCACTCTATTCACAAGCTCGGTGTACCAGCCCAGAGGTGGCCGAAGATAACGGCTGACTAACGTCAAACATCCGTGCACCTTATCCCCACTCCCAAGAATGCATGTACATATATTCCCAGACCTTTTGCTCTCCCCACTGGAAATATTTCCCTTTTCCACTGCCTTTCAAAAGTATCCCTAAGCTTCTTGTAGGTGCCCTTAGAAGAGACACAAGAGTATTCTCTCTCTCTCTCTCTCTCTCTGCCATGTGAGGACATAGTGAGAAGGCAACTGTCTACAAACCAGCAAAAAATCATGCTATAGGCTGAATGTTTATGTCCTCCCCACAAATTCATAGGCTGAAGCCAAATCCCCATTTGAACGTGTTAGACAGTGGGGCCTTTGGGATGTAATTAGGTCATGATGGTGGATCCCTGGTGAATGAATTTTACGCCTCATAAAAGAGACCCCAGAAAGCTTCCAGGTCCTTTCTTCTGTATGAGGACAGAGCAAAAAGACAGCCATCTGTGAGCCAAAATTCAGGCCCTCAGCAAACACTAAACATGGCAGCACCTTAACCTTGGAATTCTCAAGTCCACAAAACTGCGAAAAGCAAATTTCTGCTGTTTATTTTACGCCACCCAGTCTATGGTATTTTTGTTACAGCAGCCCAAATGAACTAAGATAGAACCCTCACCAGGAACCAAATCTGCTGGCATCTTCATCTTGGGCTTCTATTCTCCAGAACAATGAGAAAATAAATTTATCTTGTTTAACCCCCCTAGCCTATAGTATTTCATTCTGACATCCCAAGCTGTCTGAGACAGAATTTACCACTTGCTGTTCACAAGATCCAATTAGGATGATGTCACCAACACCGTAGACCAGCAAGATGTTCTACAGAATGTCAATGTGGCCAGGTTTTCTGTGGAATTGATTACTGAGCTGTACTACTCTCCTTGCCATGTAAAGACAAATGGCTTTTTATTACCCCTATTGAGTGGTATCAAGAAGGAAACATTCTCCAGCTTAATCACTGCACACCAAGCCTGGAGGCTGTTTATCTGCTCCAGTGAAAATATCCCATCTGGCTGTCAGTACACCCGCTGAGATTTGTGTCAGAGTGTTCTCAGTTTAGGGTAGTCTACCATCATCTTCCAGGATACATGTTATTTTTGCAGAGGCAAAATTGAATGAAAATCCATTGAATGAAGATGGATAGGAACCAACACTGCTCAGTTCTTCAGATTTACTACGGGGACTCTTGTTTCTTCGGTTCCTTGGGGAATATGTTAGTGCTTCTGACTTTTTTTCTTGGGGGGTGAAGGACTCGCACTTTTACATCTTCCGCCTTGGTGTCTTTTCCTCCATTAGGAAACCAAGGTAAAAGTTATTTCAGTTTCTAATTATATCTCTTCCAAATTTGCATTTTGGGCAGAGAAATCACTCCAGGCAGGTGCACAGAATCACTGGATCCACTGATAGAGAAAAATCCTCATTTTTCACCTTGCTTCTACATGCCACCATTCTATTTGTAGGATGATTATGGCATTCAGATATCCTGACTTCAGTGGCAGCTCAGGCATGTGTCCAATAAGCCTCTAAATCTGATTATCTCACATCCTCAGTGTAGAGACTCCCTGGAAGGTGGCTGTAATTGCCTTTCTGGAAGGATAGGAGGAAGAGTCTTGAGGAAACATTACAGGGGTTTTCCTCAAGAGGACCTGGCCTCTCCTTCACAGGACTCAATGATCAGGTTGACATAGGTGAACTGGGTTAGAGATGACACTTCTCCACTGCAGCAGCAGACTTCAATTTCTGCTTGAAAGCTCTTAATTTTTTTCTGAATATACAAGTAGAACAACACTTTAGTCATCCTTTCAGCCATTGTCCCAGATCCCTGTGGATAGAGGCCTCATGATTGTCATTCCAGCCTGTAGCCTGCCATGGTAGGACCGTGCCTTTGATGGATAAATGCTGCTCCTGGTCTCTCATTCAATAACCCTGCCATTGCCATTGCTGTTAGGAAGCCCAGTTAAATGGTGGCATCTCTCATCACAGAATCACTGCATTCACTGTAAAATGGAAAATCATCATTTGACTTGGCTTCTCTGGTCCCCATTCACCAATCCTGAGCTACAGAGGACATCCGTGACCAGGCTTTCTCGTAGGGTGCTCTTGATCCCTTCACCAGTGCATGCTTTATAATCTTAGTGAGAGGAATGCCCTCCGGGGTCTTCTGGGGAACACTATCAGCAATGAGTTCTCAGTTGTACATAATAAACCTTCTCTCACATTCCAATTTCCCTGAGCCTCCTGACATCCTCTTCAGTAGAATACCAGAGAAGTTCTGACACTTGCCTCTTTCTGTAGGTTATAAGGAAGTCCAGGCTGTAGGGATTCCTGCCAGCAAATGCTTAAGAATTGCCCAGGTGTCTCTGACAAAATATTCAATCCTGAGTCAAAAGTGCATGCTCCTCTCTCCTCTCCCAGATTCAATCCTATATCATCCTCCTTAGATGAATGCTCTCAAGTTCCAATCCCACCCGTGCTCCCTCAGTGCCTGTCCGTACATATCAGCCAGGTCCCACAGAACCTTTGACATTTAGTCTATGGCTTTCTATGGAAGGGAAGTGATTGTACGTCCTTGCCCGAAATAAGTGGTGGTGGTGGGACCAAGACTTAAGGAAGAAAAACATTATCATGTGATGTCACTTCCTTAAAGTGATGTCATCACACATTCTACAGGAAAGATGAGGCTGTTTCCTTCTGGCAACTTAAAGGGTCTGTGTGAATCAACAAAAACAGTACAGGGTTCAACACTCTTAGGCTCATCCTTTAAATGACATTATCTCATAGCGCAGGGATGTTTCTTAAAGACTTGACTTTGATCTAAGGGCCTTTCACATCTGTGTGATTAGTTTCCTTTCAGATCCTTTAGTCTTGTAGTGAGATCCCAGGTCTGATTTTCAGTGCAGTGTGTCCTGTGGCTTTAGGGGGTCATGGACTTCTTCAAAAGTGAGATAAGAGTTTTCTGGCCTTCAGGACATATCTTAAGTTCATAATTACACGGCATGATCTTGTTATCTTTTATTTTACAATGGCTTTAATGTCACTTAAATAAGCAACTCCACTTCACAAATCATACAATTATTGCTGCTTGCAAATCTTGTTCAGTGCTGCAGATACTTATCCTTCCACCTCCTGTCACCCCAGTTAAACACAGCTGAAAGTTGGGTCACATTGCCACAGCACACAGAGTTCCCCCACACCACTTACTACCAGCACTGCTTTCAGAAAGAGGGAAATCCAACGGCGAAGTCCGTTGTTTAAGGGACTGCCATCTAGAAAGATGTAGGCAAATTTCTCCAGGAAAGGGAGCCTGAGGCAAAGTGTAAAAGCTAATACTTTATTCGCAGGTACAATCTCAGGGAGTGAGGGAGGGAGAATACCTTGTGGTGCATGACCAAGCCACCTAGTGCTTTTGAAGAAACACTGTTAGTCACTTAGGCTTGTGGCATATTTTCAGATGATGGAAACACCACGCCTCAGGATAATCCAGGAGAAAGAGGAAAAAGAAGGAATTTATCTGCTGGCCTCTCCTTTCTCCTTTATCCTGTTGATCCAATTGTACCATATGAAAATTGAACTTCCCCCACACACTTTCACACTGTATCACCTGAGTCATTGAGTGTCTGCTGAGGAAGCCCGATCTCTTGTCCTGTGGCATGTACATTATCAGAGACAGGAAGTGGGAAGAGAAGCCAGAGAACCCTGCCATTGGATTCGGGCGATGGGATCACATTTGCCCACATGAATTTAGTAAAAGCTGGGGTGGAGCTAGGTGCAAAGCCTCAGGAAAGCCATGAGACCATCCAGCTCGGGGGTGTTCTGGAGAGCTTTTCTAGCAGCTATGGAAAGGTAGTGTTTTTCAGAATGGGGTTATCTAGTACCTCATATTTTATTGTCCGTTGCCATGTGATGCGACGTGGTACTGCCTCTCCTCCATCACCATGAATCCTCTGGAAAGTTCTAATATGGTGAAATCACTGCAGGTCGAGTGATATTAACTGAGAAACGCAAAGGAAGTGTTTCCACATCGAAGACAGTGTGAGGCGGAGAGATAAGAACATACACCAGAGGAAGGACCTGAGTCGGGCTGAAAGTTTGGTGGCTGAGAATCAGAACATGATGTCTCCATGAGAATATAAATCTGTGGAGAATTAGAGAACACTGCGGCTGCTTTGGACTTAATGGACACTGAAAGATGGAGGACTCAATCCAGTTTTACTCTCACCGTAAAAGGCATGTGATACCAACTCCCATACCAATTTCACGTGGTTTCCACGTAGCACCAGACAAGGACTTAGTAAACTTGACCCATGTTGTGACCTGACAGTGACTGGGAAAAGTTTATTCTTATCGGGTCTCAATTACCCCAAACACGTTGTGAGGGAATGGCAATAGATGATAGTCAGACCTTCCACTTCTGTCTGTGATTCTAGTTCTGATCCACTGATAATTTTGGCAATCACATTTAAATAAAGATTAAAGAAAAAACGACTTTAAAAGTCAATGTGCTATTTGAGCCTGATCACACCTCTCTAGGTCTCATTAAGCTTCTAATCATGCTGGCTGATAATATAACTTCTTCCACGGCACACCACACTATAGGTTTCTGGATTTGAATTAACTGGTTATGTTCAATGAATGAACCATTACTTTGTCAGTTTCATTAGTATAAATTACATGGTGTTTTAATTTATTCATTGGGATCCACTACAGGTATTAGAAAATTTGATCAAAGTTCAGGCTAAGAGAGGAAAACACGTAGAATGCTGAAAGACTTTTCTTATATTGAAATGGCTGAAAGTCTGTAAAAAGAAACAATTTTAATATACTTCATGAATATTCTGACCTCATTTCTGATAGAAGCCCATATAATTTCAATGGAAAAAGGCTTTGAGAGTTGCAGTTAAGGTAAATGTGCCTTGAGATAAGAAGTCCCTTTTGGTTCAAGCCCACTAGCTAGATATTGATGGCTTTCATTTGTATTAGCACCAGACACTACCTTCTAATTAATGCAAACAAGTCCTCCTTGCCTAACATTCCCTGGAATATTTGGCTTAGATATTATGCTTTAAATGTTCAAGAGCATTCTGGGCTTCTTAATTACTTTTCCTTGCATTATGGCCCACTTTTAAATAGGCAGAGTAGTGTGGCTAGAGTTTAACTAGGTTTCTTATAAGACTTCCCCCTTGGTGATCATTGTATAATGGCTACGGCAGGTTGGCTGCATTCTTTGTCTAAATTCTTGGGGAAAGTTTCAAAAATTTAATTAAGCTTCATGATTTTTATATTTAATATCTTCCCTTTTATTATATGCACAGAGGTGACTTTGGGTAGATTTTTATTTGTAGATACTGGTTTGGAGTAACTTTCTCTTTTAGGTTTTAGAAAAATTTGGGGGGTTATCAATGAAGACTAAATAAGATTGGCTTGGTCCTAGGTTTGACAAAGCCATACTTTCTTCTTCCTGCTAGATTTTGTTGTCTTAAAGTAACTATGTTTTGTGGTTGACCGAAAAACTTCCATCTGAGACTTAGATGGTTTTCTAAATCTCTGGAACATTCTAGATTCAAGCATAAAATATTACTCTAATTTTTTTTTTTTTTTTTGGCAAAGCATGGAAAGCATCAGAAAGTGACAGACCTAGTAACCTGAGCACAAGTGTGATCAGCTTTTGAAATGATGGTGCTGTGGCACTCACATACTCGCCACTCAGGCGGTCAGATTTTCTTCTACTTCAGTAGACATTTTTGCCTATTTGTGAATGAGTGTATCTCTGAAAATAAATGATTATATTTATGTATTACCTGAGAATTTTTAAAATCCGAGTTTTAAATATCATGGACAGTTTCTAGGTTTGATCAAATTTTTCTATAAACTTGAAAATAATCTTGAATTGTGTCTTGGATATAACAAAGCTATAATCATGCTTTGTGAACCTCTAATCTCTATGAAAAACAAAAAAAGGAATGTTGCAGAATAATTAGAAAATGGGACAGTAATTTAGACTATTCCCTGTTTTATACTGAAATCTGAATGTTTTTCTTGAATCTAATAGCTCAGCATCATTCCTCTGAATCTTAAAGTACTTACAACAGTCTGGAATTTGGAAAAGTTCCATGTCACTGATGTATTTGCTAGAGCAGGATGTTTAAATATCATTTAAATAGAATATAAATTTATAAATGTGTAATATACAGTGATATTCCCTCAGTTATTTAAATGTCCATTATCCATCTCTACCTTGATCGCAGCAAATAACAAAAAAAAGAAAACTTCTGAATAATTAAAATTGATGTTATAAAAATCTCTGTACTCAAATTCATATACTTTGCTGTTTGAGAGTTGCTATTTATAGGTTTTGATCTGCCAGCCTAACAGATATAATATTTTAAAAGGCCAAAATCTGTATATTTGCCATGTGATTTATTTGAGGATGTTAGTCTCATGGAATTTTATAAGAGCAATTTCCCCTACTCTTCAAACATATGACATTTGTGAAAAGCACTATGACAACAAAGTGAACACAGGCTTGGTTGTAAAGGTTAGCCTAAACCACTATGTAACACATCAACAAGTATGGAGGAAGCGTCTAGGTTCTGGGAATTTACCGCAAACAAGTGCTTCGTTAATTCTTTGGGGGTATGTTCCAGGCACTACTGCTGCATAATAAAAATCCCAACTTTAATAGTATAAGAACAGCAACCATTTTATTATGCACATGGATTCTGTGCTTTGGAAATTCAGAGAGGGCCCAGCAGCAGTGGTTCGCCTCTGTTCTACAGCGTCAGGAACCCCAGCTGGGAAAACCCAGCGACTGAGGGTGATGCATCCGCTGGGATCAGCGCCATCCAAAGCCTTGTTCCGTCACGTGGGATTCAAATTTATAGAATTTTCAGAAGGGAAATTAAATGTCACCTTTAATGGAGAAGGGGCAAGAACATATTGTCAAAAAGCAAGTGGAATGGGAACTATTTTTGTGGCCACCTTTGGAAAATACAATTCGCGACAGCATGTGAAACCTTGAGTAGATTCGCTTCCTTGATCAATCTTCCAGTCTTTTAGAATACAGAAAGCTGCATGTGCCAACATTCACCCCCCGCCCCATGCTCCCAGCAGCATGTGTACAGGAGGTGAGTTTTCACTGGAGCAGGCAAGTCACTCCTTTCCCAGGGTCACTTGGGAAAATAACATGCCCAGAAGCCCAACAGAGAACCCTCTCCGACCGGCATTAGCAGAACAGCTAGCTAACCCCCTGTGATACCGGATGGGTTGCTTCACTTGTCTGTGCCTCCACTCTCTCTTCCATCAAATAGGGGTAAGTTACTGACAGCGTAGTGATAAAAAATTACAAAAAGTTGCTTTGAAAAGTGTCTGACAATTAGTAAATATACAAGGCATTTTAATTAGACCCTAAATATCATCAGTACTTTACATTCTGATGGTTATTCTCAAGTCAGTCCTGAAATCCCTGTGCCAGTCTTCCTAACAAAACTCTAACAATAATGCATTTCTGACGTGCATCTCGATGACAAACATACAGCACTAGAACGGGGAAGAGATCTGATAAAGGAGACCGCCACATTCAGCAGAATGGATCACTAATGCTCCAGTAAACATCTCCTGCTACGACCTAGACTCACCAGCTAAAATCTGTTTTTCAAAATCTCTCTGTACGCCTATCTGACCTGGAGGCAAAATAAGAGATCTCCTCGGAGGACAGAAATGAAAATGCATGAATCTATAGAGACCAGAAAGCACCGGAGCCAGGGTTTCCCTGGGCGTATCTGATGCCTTCTGGTCACTGAAGGTCTGGGTTTGAATGATCCGCATTACCTAGGAACAGGGAGGAAATCTGAGGTATGAGTAGGATGGGAAATGAAGACACAAAGACATTGAAGGGGGGATATTCTCAGTAGAAGTAGAAAAATAGAGGAATGAGGTTTGTTTTCCCTTCTTCACATGATAGACATTAGGGACTGTGCATATCTCAAATTTACCTTTGGATAAAGGAGAAAAATTAAAACCCCTAATAATTCCTACGTACGAACCCACACTCATGCTACCTGCCCCTCACAAAAAGGGTGAAAGTAGAATTTAATGTAATACCGAGTGATACGTTATCAGGCACCTAGCAGCAGCAAACCTTTTTCTGCAGAAATTCATCTTAAAACCAGGTGGCAGAAATTGTTGCTTCTGATATGGATGAGGAAGTTCATAAGAAAATGACTTGTTTCCAGATAGCAACTGTAGACTCTGGACAAAATACAGCAACACCCCTCCACCGTCCCAGAAAAAAATCCACTTTGAGTGCTGTGCAGACTGTACAAAAGCTGGTAGATATGTAGATATTTTAGGGGAATTGGAACTTACAGAAGGCAATCAGCAAGGGTTGAGTTTCTCATTTTAGTAGCTTTTCCCTGATCACAGGCATAGTCACGCAGGTGGCAGAGATGGCAAACATTGTGTTGGAAATTATGTCCTATTTCTTGTTAAAAGAACCAGTAGGAGGAGAATAGGGCCTCCACGGCTGTAGAAAGGAGAGAGATACCAAGTGAAAATAGAAGTGTTCCATGTATAAAATCTACTTAATTCCCCAGCGTCTCCCTGAACCTCTGTGTGCTGTGTGGACTGACGTCCGAGTTGCTACCTGCAGCATGCATGACAGTTTGCAGTTTAAATATAGCCAACTTTATTGTCTCTTACTCTGACTGTTCTTACAAATTCTTCTTACAAAGAAGATCGGAATCAATCTCTCTACAACATAGAAATCACAATGTCCAGAATGCAATCTACAACTACTCAAGACACAAGAATCCAGGAAAATATTTTCAGTATATTCTCCGGAGGAAAGATAAGCAACTCTGTGATGTTCTGGATATTGGAATTATCAGGGAAAGATTTAAAAATAGCTATTATAATAATGTTCAGTGGAGCAAAGGGAAATAATTCACAATGAATAAACTGGCAGAAAATCTCAACGAAGAAATGGAATATGAACATGTGTTCTATACACACACAAATGTAATTTTAAACTGAAAATACATTCTATCTGAATGTTTTCAAAAGCATTACTGAATGAGTCTAAGAGTGAGTGGAAATAACAATGAAAAAGTCAGCAGATTGGAAGAAGGATAAATATAATTATGCATTCTAAAGAAGAAAAATAAAAAATATATAAAAGAATATATGTATATAAAAGAATCTCAGAAACTTGTGGGGAGAATAAAAATTTCCATTTAAGAACAATTAGAGAAGCAGAGAGAGAGAATAAGACAGAAAAGAAATGGAAAAATTATGGCTTGAAACTTCCAAATTCAGTAGTATATATGTATAGGTTCAATCATCTCAGCAAATCCCAAACAAGATAAATACAAACCAATCACTTACAAGGCACACAAAAGACAAACTGCTGAAGATAAGAGAGAAAACCGTGAAAGCAGCCAGAAGAAAAGCATCCGCTGACATTGATCACATTACTAGGGCTTCTCCCAGAAATGCTGAAGGCCAGAAAACAACAGAAGCATTGTTCTTAAAGTGCTGAAGAACAATAAAACCCGGATTCCATGCCCTGCAACACAATACTTTTTAAAATGAAGGGGACACATTTTCATCTACAGACTGCCTAGGAGAATTTATCCCGCCAGATCTTCCCCACAAGAAATGCTAAAAGAAGTTTTCTAAGTTGAAGAAGAATAGTAATGGAAAATTAAATCATCAGGAATGAATGGAAGATCATTGAAAATTGTAATGGAGGGAGATATAAAATATAAAATTAGAAGTATAGTATGCTAAATATATTAATTATTAACAGGTGTATATATATTTTATTATTATTAATGCCAATAAATAGCACTGTATATATTATTTATTAATGTATTGTTTTTATGTGTGATGAACATTTAAGATGTTATTTATACCCTTAAATATTTAAATACATATACCCATTGAAGCAAAAAATATAATATTGTTGTGAGGCTTTAATGTTTATAAATGAAAGTGCATAATAAATGATGAAAAATTATGTTTAATTGGCACACTACACAGAAAACACATAAAACAAATAGAAAACAAACAATGCAAAGGTGCACCTAAATCAATCTGTATAAACCACGTCATTGAATGTTAATTTTGCATTATACACACAGTGTTTCAATTAAAAGACTAAGAGGGTCGCACTGGATATAAAAAGCAAAAACCAATTATATGATGCCTGTAAAAAGTTTCACTTTAAATTTAAAAAGCCATATGGATTAGATGTAAATACATTTTTTAAAAAGACATACAATAGTAAAGACTTGGAATAACCCAAATGTCCATCAGTGACAGACTGGATTAAGAAAATGTGGCACATATACACCATAGAATACTATGCAGCCATAAAAAAGGATGAGTTCATGTCCTTTGTAAGGACATGGATGCAGCTGGAAACCATCATTCTCAGCAAACTATTGCAAGAACAGAAAACCAAATACCGCATGTTCTCACTCATAGGTGGGAACTGAACAATGAGATCACTAGGACACAGGAAGGGGAACATCACACACTGAGTCCTATTGTGGGGAGGGGGTAGGGGAGAGGGATAGCATTAGGAGATATACCTAATGTAAATGATGAGTTAATAGGTGCAGCACACCAACATGGCACATGTATACATATGTAACAAACCTGCATGTTGTGCACATGTACCCTAGAACTTAAAGTATAATAAAAAGAAAAAAGACATATTATGGAAACAATAAGCATAAGGAAGCTAGAGTGGATTTATTAGTATTGGATAGAATGGACTATAACAAAAGTAGTATTACCAAATATAAATGGGTCAGCATTCATAATGATAATGTAGTCAATTAGGATGATATCACAACCACAAATTGGTGTGCACATAAGAAATCCTCAAATTATATAAGGGACAAACTGACAGAAAAGAAGTGATATAGGATTCCATGATGATAGATATTTTAATCTCCTCTAAGCAATTTATAGAAAAATTAGGTAATTCAGTAAAGATATAGAAGATATGAAAATCACCATTAACCACATTGACCTGACTGCTACGTATAAAATACTAAACCTAAGAATTGCAGAATAAACATTTTCAGATGTGTACGGTACATTCACAAATGGGCCAATCAGTTTAGTAAATTTTAACAGGTAAAAGTATATCCAGTATGTTCATAGGTAGCAACAGAATTAAAATAGAAATACTAACAATAAGATATTTGGAAAAACCCCAATCATTGATTATTAAGCAATACTCTCTAAATAATCCATGGGCCAAAAAAGAAATTACCCCCCAAAATTTATTTAAATTATAATACATTAACATTTATATTAATATTCATGTGAAACAATAAAGCAGTATTCAGAGGAAAATTCATAGTTTCAAAATATTTTGTTACAAAGAAAAGTCTTAAGTCAATATCCTCTGATTCTACTTCAAGGAAAATGTAAAAGTTAAGTACACACAAAGTAAGGAGAAAAAATGCATATAAAGAGCAGATACCAATGACATAGAAAACAGAGAAACAGAGAAAATAAACAGTTAATCCGGTTATGGGAAATAATTAACAAAAAAAAAGTAAGATTCTCACCACAGCTCATGCAAAAATCAAAAGGATATCAAGAAACTATTCGGCCAGGTGCGGTGCCTCACGCCTGTAATCCCAGCACTCTGGGAGGCTGAGGTGAGCGGATCACGATGTCAGGAGATGGAGACCATCCTGGCTAACACGGTGAAACCCCATCTGTACTAAAAATACACAAAAGTAGCCGGGTGTGGTGGCGGGCACCTGTAGTCCCAGCTACTCGGGAGGTTGAGGCAGGAGAATGGCATGAACTCAGGAGGCACAGCTTGCAGTGAGCCAAGATCATGTCACTGCACTCCCAGCCTGGGTGACAGAGTGACAGAGTGAGACTCGGTCTTAAAAAAAAAAAAAGAAAAAGAAAAAAAAAAAGAAACTATTATGATAACTTTATGCCAACAAGCTCATCCTCTTAGATGAAAAGAATACATCCTTGAAACTTGCCGTACAGACATGTCAACCAATGGAACAAGATAGAGAGTCCAGAAATAAATCAAAGTATTTACAGTTAATTGATTTTCTATAAAGTTTCCAGAAAGAAACATATTGGAGAAGGGACAATCTCTTCAGTAAATTGTGCGGGGAAAACTAGATATTCACGTGCAGAATAAAAGTAGATCTTTGCCTCACACCATATACAAAAATCAATTCAAATGGATAAAAGACCTAAGCATAAGACTTGAAACTGTAAAACTTCTAGAAGGAAATAGGGAAAAAAACTTCGATGACGTTGGTCTGGGCAATGATTTCTTGGATAGGACTTCACAGTCACAGGCAACAAAAGCAAAAATAGACAAAGGGGGTTTTGTTAAACTAAGAAGCTTCTGCATAGCAAAGGAAACAATTTACAGAATGGAGAGACAACCAACAGATTGGGATAAAATATTTTCAGGCCATACATCTGATAAGGGGCTAATATCTAAAATATATAAGGTACTTAAATAACCTAATAGCAAGGCAACAAATAACATGACTAGAAAATGACAAGGGGCCGGGCGCGGTGGCTCAAGCCTGTAATCCCAGCACTTTGGGAGGCTGAGACGGGTGGATCACGAGGTCAGGAGATCGAGACCATCCTGGCTAACCCGGTGAAACCCCGTCTCTACTAAAAAATACAAAAAAACTAGCCGGGCACGGTGGTGAGTGCCTGTGGTCCCAGCTACTCGGGAGGCTGAGGCAGGAGAATGGCGTGAACCCGGGAGGCGGAGCTTGCAGTGAGCCGAGATCCCGCCACTGCACACCAGCCTGGGCGACAGAGCGAGACTCCGTTTCAAAAAAAAAAAAAAAAAATGAAAATGACAAGGAAGGGAAGCAGACATTTCTTAAAGACATATAGCCCCCAGATATATGAAAAACTCTCAACATATTTAATCAAATGCAAATTAAAACCAAATGAAATATCACCTCACACTTTTTAGAATGGCTATTACGGGAAAGATGAATGATAAGGTGTTGGCAAGTATGTGGAATAAATGCAATCCTTGTACACTATCGGTGCAAATGTTAACTTGTGCAGAAATGGTGGAAAACAGTGTGGAGGTTCTTCAAAAAATTAAAAATACGATCCGGTAATTCCCGTATAATTCGGTAATTCCACTTCTGGGTATACATCCAGAAGAAATGAAATTACTATTTCAAATAGCTATCTGCACACTTACGTTCACTTTATTCCCAAAAGTAAAGATATGAAAGCAAACTAAATGTCCTTAAGTGAATAAATGGGGAAACAAAATGTGGTGTATATGCACAACGGAAGACTATACAGCCTCAAAAGAAAATTCTGTCATTTGTGACAATGTGAATGGAACTGGAAGACAGTCTACTAAGCGATATAAGTCGGACACAGAAAGACAAATATTGTATGATTCCGCTGGTATGCAGGATCTATAAAAGCGAATCTCACAGCAACAGAAGGTAAATTAGTGGCTTACCAGATGGAGCAAGATGGGGAAGGGGAAGTTATTGATCACATGGCAAAAAGTTTCATTTTGATTGGAAGAATAAATTGTAGTGATCCATTATGTTACATGATGACCACAATTAATAGTTATGTATGGTATGTTTCAAAATTCCTAAAAGACTACATTTGAATAGTCTCATCTCTTTGGTGAGGGGACTGATATTTTAATTAGCTTAATTGAATCTTTCTATAATGCATACATAGATCAAAATGTCACATTGGGCTGGGCACAGTGACTCACATGTGTAATCCTAGCAGTTTCAGAGGCCGAAGCAGAAGGATCACTTTAGCCCAGGAATTCAAAACCAGGCTGCGCAACATGGCAAGACCCCATTTCTACACAAAGTAAAATATTTAGATGGGCATGGGGTGGCATGCACCTGTAGTTCCAGCTACTCAGGAGGCTGAGGTGGGAGGATTGCTTGAACCCAAGAGATTGAGGCTGCAGTGAGCTGTGATCTCCCCATTGCACACCAGCCTCGGTGACAGTGAGGTCCTGTCTCAAAAACAAAACAAAACCCACTTTGTACCCAGTAAATATTCATAATTATTATTTGTCAATTTAAAATTAATTTTAAAAGCACAAGAAAAGATGCTCAAAATCATGTCAGTAGACAAATTAAACTTAAAAGCTCAATGAGTTACTACTACATACCTGTTAGAATATCTAAAATTTAAAAACAAAGATATAAACGTTGGCAAGGACTTGGAAGAGCCAGGATATTAACACATTGTGGCAGAAACATAAAATAATACGGACACTTTGGAAGGGTTCGACAGAAATTTTTATAATATAAATGTACCTACCATACCATGTGATTCAACCAGTCCATTCCTAGTTATTTAACTAAGAGAAAATATATGTATTTGCACACAAAGATATGTATATTAATATACAGGTGTTCATAGAAGCTTTATTTCTACTGACCCAAGACTGGACACAGTCCAAATGTCCCTCGACAAATAAAGATATAAATAAATTGTGGTATATGCATGCAATATGATTCTACTCAGCAATAAAATGAGATGAGATATCGATACCTGCAACAGCATGAGTATATAGCAAAATAATTATGTTGAACAAAATAAGCCAGGTAAGAAATAATCCATGCTATGTAATTTCATTTGTGTACAATTCTAGGAAATGCAACTAATCCATTGTTAGAGCAATGGATTACAAAGGGTCCTAAGACACTTTTGAGATGAGGGGTGTGCCTATCATCTTTACCTGGGGAGGTAGTTTGATGAGTGTATATAACCCATCAAAACATATCCCAAGGCACACTTTTAATACATGTAATTTATTCCATTACATTTAATCTTATACTTAACATAAATTATAGTTAATAAAGCATGTAAACATTTTTAAAATATGATTTTTTCTATGACTTTATTTGATTTAAGATCTTCAAGTTATATACCATTAAGATAAGTTTTAGTGATATATTAAAATTGCCAAAACTAATATATAATTGTTTATCAGTAACTATTTGGAGGCCATTTGGTATTATTGGATATTCACATATAAGATATTGAATGTATACTGATTATCCTTTCAGAACCAACAATTTCGGTACTGGTCTCCCAGATTTCACAATGCTAAAGTAAAGGCATGTACCTTGTGTGGAGTTTCATGATATTGGGGTAACTAAGGAAGGAGGAGTCAAATAGAATGAGGGCCCATAAGTGTATACATTGGAATGGTCATAATTTTGTAATGCATTCATTTGCCATCCTTATTCATAAACTGGTTAAGCAAAGACTATTGCAGATGAATGAGAAAAGTCAACATTTATTGGAGCTCATTAATATAAGTAATTTTGTATGCATTCTCAATCTGGACCGGCAATTGCCAATTAACATTATGTTGGAAATGAAATCAGACTTGCTTTCAAGCTGAATTCTGCCATAATAATACCCAAGATTCTGGCTTCAGATTTTGCACTGTAAGTTCTCATTCTCAGAAGACTATTTTAGGAACACTGGGAAACAATCTTTTTCAAGTGAGGTTGTGAGAAATGTTTCATTTTTTCATATATGAACATCTTTAACAATTAACTTTAGTCAAGTAATCTCTCATAAAAAAAAATTCTCCTAAATATACAAGCATCATGGTGAAGTACAATTTTTGTCATTCACATTCCATTGCTATCATGAAAAGTGTCTGGGGTCCTTTTCCAAAAATTTTCTCTAAAGGACTGATTAACAAGCATAGCCATTTCCCCAAGAATGCCAACAGACCATTTTCTTAAAATGCAGTTTATTATTCTCCAAGGCATAGTAAGTTTGCTATTTACTTATAGTTACTCCTCTCAGGGGATATTCTAGTATTTAAACCATTCAAACTCACATCCTATATGAAAATCAGAGGAAGTCACGTGGAATGAAAAGTTATTTGATAAAATGTTTCTATGACATCGTTCACAAAGTAAATTAACCATTAGTCATTTCAATATCAGGCACTATACGACAATTGTGTTGGAAACTGCCAGCATTTTATTGGAAGAGCAAAGCAGGCATGGAACGTGGATCTGTCACAATGATGCTGTGCAGGGATCTTTGTCTCGTGATGCATCCTCCACACTTGGAATGATGACCTGCATGTCAGTGCCTCAGAAAATATTTATTGAATGCGATATTTTGATGTGA
This sequence comes from Theropithecus gelada, assembly GCF_003255815.1. NCBI lineage: Eukaryota > Metazoa > Chordata > Mammalia > Primates > Cercopithecidae > Theropithecus > Theropithecus gelada. The sequence continues at coordinate 6,078,669 of NC_037676.1, forward strand.
CCTTAGTTGTTTGATGTTGACGGCTATTCTCCTAGACAATATACTTCCAAGTCAAAGGTCATACCATGATTTGATGTTTATATTCATATATTACATATATTACACGTTGATTACCAGCAAGTTGACATTTATAAAGACATGCTTTCAATTACAAAACCAAATCAATCATGCTGGGGGCATAAAAAGCAATGAAACAGAAAATGTCAGTGGAAACCCATGCCTAATAAAGCAGGAAACATTCAGAATTGGAGATTCTCCCAGCCAGTGAGAATTAACACACTTGAGGAGACTCACCATCACAAATTATTGTTTTTCTAACATTGTGCCACATTTGCTACTTCCAATTGTGTAATTCTGAATTTCCTAAAAATAAGAACATGAATAATAACCATGCCATTATTACATCCAAGTTGGCATTAACTCAGCAATATGTTCATAATTCTATACAGCCTATATTAAAATTTTCCAAAGTGCTCCAAAGATGTTTTTCTAAAAAGGTTTTTAATAAAATCATACAATTCATGATCCAATCCCATTTCATGCGTTGTCATGGAAATTTTGATATGCTTCTCAGATTCACCTTTAAGATTAAAAGACATATATCCTTCCAGTTGCCAGAAATATTCCCAGCCAACAGTCCTCCCAGAGAACTGTAATTGGCTTAAAAGAGCACACCTCTTTATAAGAGAATGCATGCATATGTTCATTGAAGCACAATTCACAATAGCAAGGACATGGAATCAACCAAAATGCCCATCAATGACAGACTGGAGAGAGAAAATATACGTATACACTATGGAATACTATGCAGCCATTAAAAGGAACAAGATCATGTCCTTTGCAGGGACGTGGATGGAGCTGGAACCCATTATCCTCACTGAACTAATACAGGGACAAAAACCCGAACACTGCATGTTCTCATGTATAAGTGGGAGCTGAACAATGAGAACACATGGACACAGAGAGGGGAACAACATATAGTGGGCCCTGTCTAATAGGGGAAGGAGGGGTGAGAAAAAAAAAAGAACATAACTCAATCAACGCTCGTGCTCTAATCTCTGCTTCAGAGTCAGTTTCCTAGGGACGCCAACTTGTAACACACCTTGCATTATGTTTATGATTCTGTAGTGTATTAACCTTTTAAATTCCTTCAGCCTTCTTTCTGCTTTTAGTGACATGGATATTTTGGAATAGTCCAGGCGATTCAGTTGATAGAATGTCTCAGCTGTGTATTTCTCCTTATGAACAGGTTCAGGGTAATCATTCCAGATAAGTACACCACATAGTTGATATTGTGTTAGTTCTTTTCACATCACATCAGGAGATACATAACGTCAGATTGTCCTGTGACTTCATGACTAGTGACACTACATTGGTCAATAGAGTAAGATGGGCGGCATGATGGCCATCGGAGCTTCTCACTTTAGAGATATGTTGTGGAGTGAATGTTTGTGTTTTCCCAGAATTCATCTGTTGAAGTCCTAACCCCTAATAGTGTGGTTGTTCTGAAAGATGGGGACTCTAAGAAAGTAATTAAATGAGTTCATGAGGGTGAGGCCCTCATGATGGGATTAGTAATGAGGCACCAGAAAACTTGCTCCCTTTCTCCCTTTTTCTCTTCCCTCCATGGGGAAACACAGTGAGGAGACTGCCATGTACCAGTCAGAAAAAGAGCCTTCTCCAGAACCCAGCCATGCTGCTTCCTTGATCTCGGACTTCCAGCCTCCAGAACTGTGTGAAAATACGTTTCTGTTGATTCAGCTGGCTTGTCATCCATGGTATTTTGTTATGGTAGAATAATAGAGATGCATTTTCCTCTTTTGTTTTTAATCTCTGCAATGGTACTTTCAACATGTGCTGGTAATCTATTTTGTAACAATTATCTACCCAATGGTTTTATTATCCATAAATGATTCTATCCTAAAATATTTAGTGCTTTGGGGAATTTGAAAAATAATTATTTTTATATTATCAATGTTTCTACATTTAGCGATTCAAATGCTTCTGTAAATTAGAGCTTATTCTTCTTCTTCCTGTCTGTTTCTCTTTCCCTCCCCATTTTTCAATCTCTCTCTTATTTTCTCTCTCTCAATATTACCATGTACTCATTGATTCTTTTATTCAATTCATTACAATCTTTTAACAAAATTGTTACTTTGCTGTTTAAATTGTTCCATGTGTCCAAGTAAGAGAATACCTTAAAGCCTGTTCCTATGACCTTTACTTTCAGGCATGAAAAGATGCTCCATTTTTAAGGTCTGAAAGTTTATGTACAAAACCCTAGGATGGCAATTTCTCCCCTCCAGCATGTGAGGTGTCCCATCCATTGTTTTCTAGTTTCCATTGTTCCTGTTGAAAAGTCAGCTATGCTTGACAGTATTAAGCTTTTTCCTTTTTATCTGGCTTCTTGAATACAGAAGAAATATACGTTATAGAATTTTTAAATGCATGTAATTGAAGCTATGGAAGCAATAGAGAGAAAATGTATGAGAAGTAATTTAGAAAGAGATAATATCCAAGAATTCTCACAGCAACCTCACAGAGCTAATGACATCTCCAACATCATACAACAGGCAAAGGATGCTCCTAGATTTGAGACCCAAATCCCTAAACTCCGTAGCTATTCTCTAAACTAACACCTTATAGAAAAGTACTAGGTTCCTGTTGCTCTTACTTTTAACATATGCCAATTTATGCATCTCTCAAGGGAACAGCCAATATCTTAACCCACATGGCCATCTTCTCCTTTTTAATCTCACTGCACATAAGCTTGGTGCTTTCAGATTTACTCATCATACTGTAGCTAAGGCAACTATATCAACTATAAATAAGATTATTTGGGGCCACATTAAACATGTGAATTTTTACTCAAATGACAACAGAAAGCCGCCGAAATGTTTTAGTTAACCATGATGTTTCCGTTATGCTTCACTCTGACTCCCTAATTAAGATGCAAGTTTAATGAGGATCATCTCTGTCTTGTTATCACCATAGTCCTGGCCCCCAGCACCTTATTCTACAAGGAGAAGCAGCTTAATAAATATGTTGTGACTGGATAAATGAATAAATCATACACAGATACTGTCATTAAGCATCTTTCGATATAGCTTTACCATATTTTAATTTTGTTTTCTTGTTAATCCCCAGTTTTCAGGCAAGACTGACTCATAAAAGCTCTGTATCAAGTCCTGTTATCAACAATAATGTCTGCTATGATCAGTATATATGCCATTCCTTCTAGTCCCAGGACAACCTGGGGCAGGATATACCACCTCTCTCAGCTTACCCCAAATTGCACATTACTCATGCTTCCCTGCACATTATTTATTATACCTCACTTTGACAAAAGCTTTGTGACTTCCAACAATTGTTTAGTGGGGAGACCTGGTGTCACAATGGGACCAATTACTCCTCAGTAAACATTCTCTACTCCCTTCTTTAATTTGAAATTTATTCTGGAGTAAAGTTTTTGCTATGTCTCTACTTGCAGACACCACTGACAAAGTTAGATTCAGATTATGTTGAGGATATACTCCTTTCACTGTAGGGCTGGCAATGTAGAATGGTATCACTGAATTCAGAAATGTAAGGAATATATCATGCCTGTAAACCAAATTTGGTTTTCTTCACCTAAGGATTTACAATCAGTTCCAAAATGACTTCAATTTACAATTGCCTGAAAATTGATATCAACTTCGAATTGCCTTGTAACACCAGGAACGTCAGATTATGTTAACATTATTGTCTTTCCTAACATTCATGTTTTATGAGTCTAAATTATGAATCCCTGAGTAACTACAACTCTTTCTCATAAATAAAAGTGGTGGATCCTGCTTCTATACGGTACTGTGTTTTTATCTGTTATATTATAACTATTTTGAATCTATCAAAGGTTGTGGAGGGACTGTAATTGTGAATTTCTTGACTTCTGCAACATGAAAATCATAGCACAGAACAACCCCAGGGATTACTTTCTAATCCTAACACAGGAAGAAAAGTCATTGCACCTTCTGGCTCTCATCTAATTCATAGCAAATTATCTAGAGGCACCACTGCCTTTTTAATGGCGAAATCATATTATGGATAGTTTAAAGACTCTAAGAAAACTTGAACTATTCGGAGAGAGACTATACCATAAACAAATGTCATTATAATAAATTACATATTTACTTAATGACTATGCTAACTGAACCTATAATAATTATAATCATAGATGCGAAGTAGGTAAATATAAAGAAAATTGTGAGTTACATAACAGAGCAACCGAAGGCCCAATTACTACACTGCTTAATTAACAGATAAATTCACTTACTTTGAAATGGTCTAAATTGTCCTTATACAGTTATAAACAAATGTATGTAACTGTACAGAAAGGCATAAAAAGGATTCCATAATATTGTTTAGTTCCGGTGAAACCCCGTCTCTACTAAGAAATACAAAAAATAGCCGGGCGAGGTGGCAGCGCCTGTAGTCCCAGCTACTCGGGAGGCTGAGGCCGGAGAATGGCGTGAACCCGGGAGGCGGAGCTTGCAGTGAGCTGAGATCCGGCCACTGCACTCCAGCCTGGGCGACAGAGCGAGACTCCGTCTCAAAAAAAAAAAAAAAAAAAAAAAAAAAATTTGTTTAGTTCTCAGCGTTCCTCTCTGCAGCTTTTTTCTCCCTGTCTGTGTAGTTTGGGCTACCTGAAAATATGATGGCTCTGAGTATTTTGACTTTTTACATAAAAACTGGCTTGCAGGGAAGAATTATAATCTGACAGAATCCCGAAGGCCTGGTCTTGGAAGTCAGAGCATCACGTCCACTGCATTCTGCAGGTGAAAGTAAGCCACCAGCCAGCTCACACACAACGGGAGGGGACGTGCACTCCAGCTGTTAACCTGAGCATTGCCATACTGCCAGAAGGGATGTGCACTCCAGCTGTTAACCTGAGCATTGCCATACTGCCAGAAGGAGGAAGGGATTCTGGGTCCATCTTTGAAGACTAACACAAGGCTAAAAATACTCATTATTATAAGGACAAAAAATAACTATATTTACTGAGTTGGAAAAGGGATGAGTGAGTCAAGAATGTCTGATAATAGAATAAAATTTACTAGATATGATTTATAATTGCAGTGTTTACACTCAAGAATTTTCAAGTTGGGATGCTGATGTGAGGCTTGTTCGCTGGTAGAAGACAGTCAGGGAACTCTGTGGCTGCCGATTGGGCTGCTGGCAGAGACACCTCCCTTGTCGGCCCCTGAGGGAAAGGCCTGAGCTGAAGGCCAGTTTCATGAATGAGGTCACATCCCTTTATCACACATGTGGGTGCATAAAAGCCTGGCCCCTCCCTGAGCAGGAAGACAGTGCGGAAGGATCGTCTCAGTTCCAGTTCTCCCCCTACGAGTGGCTGAAGCCTCTTCAGAGCCCACATCTCAACTCAACCTTTCTCTCCACCTACTCCTACGTCCACAGGTTTCAATCCTAAAAACAATCCTAATCCTCCTCTCGTGCACTCATCTCTGGTTCGGAGTTGGCTTCTCTGGGACCCCAGCCTGCTACAGTTGGTACTAAACGTTACGTAAGACAGCAAGCAGTAACTTGGATGAAATCTTGGAGCCAGCTGAAACACTGATCAGCCTCTGCTTGGCTGGCAGTGAAAATCCCATATCCAGTGGGTACAGAAAACTTCGAGCACCAGGTGATGTCCAGTTGTTAAAATTTTGGAGAACAGGGATGGTTTCTTCATGGAAAGTATTATTTCGTGTGATGCATCACATTCTGAAAACTACAGAAGTCGTTGTACTGGAATCAACATATGGAATATTTCTCAAGAACTCATGTTGGATCAAGCAAAAGCTTCTGAAGTCCTAATGGAGATAACATTTAAAAAAATTCACCTTCTGGAGGTAATGACAGAAATCAGTCCCTCCCTTATAGACCTGAGAGATGTGGGATCTTGAGCCCCATCATCCCTCCAGCTGCAAAGACAAAGTCAAACCAGAAAGATAAGATTATATCACTGCAAAAGCAACCACCTAATAATTCCTGAGCACAGCTCCTGTGTCAGGGATGGGATTTTCACTAGAGCAGATCGACACAAATTCCTGGTCAAGGTGTGCAGCCAGCCATTTGGAACATGTGTTGTTTCCATCCCGGTTAGATGAAAGCATCAGAAGCAGTCCACATTCCCATGCAATAAGCAACTGAATACCTTTATAGTGCTTGCTGCTGGCTGTCTGCCTCCTCTAAGCATTGCTTTGGCTGGAGAAAGTCACCATAAGCAAGTCAAACCCCTTCTAGGAGGTCCACATCACGTGATTAATTGATGGAAGGGGGTGCTAAATGGGCTCAGTGCCCTAGTCCCAACCTGTGACTCTTCTAAAAGATCATCCCAGGTGCAGAACACCCCTGTGGTTGGCTGAGGCCTGCACTAAGATTGCATCTCCGTTCAGCTCTTCTCTTGGCCCACATCTGCTTCTTTTCCTTCCCATCTACTTCATAAGAAAACTCTACTAAACCTTCACATTCACCTTCATCTCAAAGTATGCTTTTTGGGAAATTCACCTTGCAGCAGAAGCCTAGTAGAAATGTTAAAGATAAGTTTGTGTATGTGTGTATTCATTTATTTTGACTTGAATATAATAGTATTTTCAGCAGTCGTTATCTCTCTGAGCAAAGGTGGTAGCCAGAATATTTACTTTTCTCTGTCAATAATAAAATTCATGGTCTATGATTGTGTATTTGTCATCTGCCATTGAGTTTGCTAAGTGCCATGAGGAGAAATTGAGATAATCCATGTGGAGTTCTTGACTGATTTTGGCACAATGGGAAAAATAAAGAGAGAGAGAGAGAAACATGAGTTCCTTAAGAAGAAAATTACAAGAATTTCCCAATCACATTCTGAGGTAAGAACGACCTAGCAAAACTGTACATAGGCAAATTTATATCCCAAAAGGCATTGAGTGTTGTTACAATATGTTCTATTACATATTGCATGCATTGTTTATGAATTACTACATCCTGCCTTATTGGCATAATTATGAGTGTGTACATCTACACACACAACACACTCAGGCATGTACTTTACCAATGTTATCTTAATTTCCTTACACATTTATTTAAGGTCATTTAAATATCATTCATATTTTGTAATTAATAAAGTTGCAAGGTTGAGTATAGCAGTCTTCAAAAACATAAACTCTATTTCAAACTATATTTCTGTGTTTAGTTTTTAAATTTCTTTATTGACTTGACATCCTTTCTTTTTGCATTTTCTTTAGGTGTTAATATCTCCAAAACTTTTGCTTTTAATGACTCATGTTTATCCTTGAAAGAGTAGGCATGTTCCAAAGGTTCAAACTCAGGTCTTGGGACTAAAATCTCATAGCTTTAATCTGCCTGCCATTAACTTCTGGTTGTCCATAGGCAAATAATTTATCAAAGTGTCTGGTTCTTTAACTGAGAAATAGGCACCTATTCATAAGCAACTTATCCAGAAAACCAGTGTTTCAACTAGTAATTCTTTTCTTTCTAAAGAAGTTTAAAATGTGAAGTGGAATGCAGTATGCTATTTAAGTTTTCAGATTCAAAGAAATTTCTGCTCTTTCTGTGTGGAGACTATGATACCTTTATTACAAATGTACTGTGTTTGTGAGCTTATCATGGCTGTATAACAAATACAATTGCTTAAATAAACCATGTCCTTCATCTGTCCCAGGAAGAGTGTTCTAGTTATCTAATCTTTTTAATTATATAATTGCTAAAACATAATTGTTATAAATCCAGTTGTTCACTGGACAACCATAGAAGGTGTTGACTAATTCTATTTCTTGTAGTGAACATCCAAAAACATCCCCAAAAGGGGGTTTAGGAAATAAGGAAGTGATGCACAGAGAAAAAGATAGATCAATCTATATATGAAGATCTCACTGAGGTTAAAAGGTAAAATAAAATAAATAAAGATATAGCAGGAATGACAGAGTAGGGATTGAAAGGATCAGATTTTGTCCTTATCTTTCCAGCAAAAGCCAGAGCTCTCTGCAATTCTTTATGATTGACGCTCTCTCTTAAATTTTGTCATTACCCCTTAAAGAAATTAAGCTTTTATACTGCTACCGTATTTATCATTGTAAAACAGAAATATGAAGCTACATGTCTTCTTGTTACAAACTTTTGTAAGTCCTCATTGCCTTCTAACTCTTCACAGTAGAAACTTTGCTAATTAAGAAGCCCACTAGATCAACCAATATTCACCATTTCTTCCATATACGTTTGAATCATGCCTACAGCACCCCCATGCTTGTGGCCAGTATACTGTCTTTCTATCAAATGAATTACATGCATTCTAGGAATCAGCTATTCCTAAAGGTGTTTATTTTAGGTCCCCCCATTAATTAAAATTTGATAATTTCAATTATTTGAACATTTCTAAATACTTCTCAATGCCATTCCTTTTTCTCCTTTTCTACCGCAATACCATTTGGCCAGATTTTTACCGGGATACCACTTAACTACGTTGTTTCTAATTTGGAACGCACAGTATCTTCTGAACTAGTCTACCTTTATCCAATCTGCTGCAGGCCTCATCCCTTCATCTGCTGTACAGAGGCACACACACGCACACATGCACGCATGCATGCACGCACACACACACACAGTCTATTTGCACAGTAGGTAGATCTGTCTTTAGAAACTCGCTCATAAACTCAGCTGAACATGCTTTCATGAATTCCTCTTGACTTGTCTCCTGAAGTTTGCTTATAGACTACGGTCCTCAATGGAAAAAAAAAAAATTACTGTGGCAACTTCTCAAACTGAAAGGAAGCACATGCTTGGAGACTTTGGAGACTTTAAGATTGCTGGAGGCAGTATTCCACATGGTTTACAGAAAATTTGGAAGAGAGACGTCAATCCACCATTTACTGGCTATTTCATATTAAGGAAATCAATTTCTAGTCTGTAAAGGGATAGATAATTTTTACCTCTTCAGGTTTCTAGAATTTCATTATAATAACATAATTATATGTGGAAGTTGCTTAAAGTAATAAAGAGCTCAAATGATTGTTTCATAAATAAATGGTAGTGGAAAGGTATGTGATTTTGGCAAGATAAATCCTATAATATTTTTCATTGCATTATAAAAACAAACCATGGTTTTCCTTATAGCTCTTTTTCAAAGAGTTTAGTTTTTTGAAGATACTGGAAAGTGGAATAAGTGAATTATAATTGAAGTGAATATTAGAGAAAAGTAAAATTACTGTAAAAGTTAAATGGAGAAAGGCGATCATCGTCCTCTGTTCCACTGGAGTTTTACCTTTGTGGTCACAAGGGAAGTCATATTGTCCTGAAATCGTGCATTACCATCCTGACAAAGACCTTGGTTCCAAGACAATTACATACTCTCTCAGGAGTCCATCACCGAGTGATAATGAGGTGTGAACACATTCCTCAGAAACCACAGACACGCCAAAAGGGCAATTTAACACCTCTTCAAAAGATGGATGAGATATGAATTATTCATAATGAGCTCAGGCCAGACTCTCTCTGCAACAGCCTGGTTCGGAACATAGACTGGAGTGGTGTGAGCTATCATACCTGGAACTTGAGTATCTTCTCCCCAGGCAAAGGTCACAATCTTTAATCGATTTACTACTTTTATTGCAGGTGGACTAGGAGAACTCTCTTTCTCTCAATTTCATTATCGCCTTTATTTCTTCTGGGATTTTCCTTTGTTGTGTGCTCGTGCATGTGTGCCTATGTATGTGTGCATGTGTGTGTTGTGTGTGTGTGTGTGTACGCTTCCTGTGGACTTCACTTACGTATATCCTACATTTGAACCCAAGGATTAGAAAACATTTTCTGTGTTATGTTTCAACCTTCAAGTTTGCCTGTCATATGCTTTTGAGTCATAATTTCTATCTATGAGAAGACGAGGCTACTGAGTTTACTATTTATTTCCACTGGCATGATGAGGTAATGCCAGAATTCACCCACAGGCCCAAGGAAGAGGCCAGAAATGGTCGTGAGGCAGATATTGATTAATGTAGTATGTCTAAGAATGGGAAATATTTTCATTGTGTTCAGTTAATTGATCCATAAACAATTATGACCCGTAATCACCTACTGTAAACCTGTGTTTGTCAAACAGTGCATGGAACTCCAATGGCACTGTGAAAATTTAGGTTCCTATAATTGTTTGCAAATGAAAAATCTTCTTAGAGAATTATGTGAAATTATTCATTTATATCATTGATAGCTGAAAGAGCATTGCTGATGAGTTAAATTCTATTTTATCTTATTCCTCCAAATCATACATTCATCTTATCCAAAAGTTTTTCCTTTGTGAAACTGATAAATAAGCTAGAATACATACAGAATGTGGACCTATACCCTTAGGAAGAATATTCATGACATTTATTTCAGTTAGGTCTTAGGATTATAAGGAATTCCAAGATATGCATTGAGCAAAGCATTTTGTCTTCAATAATATATAAGATCCAAGCCACATTTTCCTCCTTGTAGACCCTGTTATTATTTTAATGCTGTTACATTCTGCAAAATTAATTTTTTAAATGCTCAGATTTAAACCCTCAGTAAAGTGGATATAAATAGATGTAGAAAGAAGATATGCAAAGAATAGCTGAGTGTCACAATGAAGAAGCACTCAAATGAAAAATGCAAGCACTTGGAGTTGCTGAGCCTCGATGCGCTTTTGACCAAGGACAGCCTTTCTCTGAGCATATATTTCTCTTGTTTTTTGTTGTAATAATCAATCAGTTTCCTTTTATGAAATCATATTTACATATGTAGCCTGAGTCAACCTCTTTCTTGAAATTAATCCACTAACCAAAACTCTATGGCTTCTGCTTTTCCTGATATTTAATTTTGCTTGTGTATTTTTTTCCCTTAATTACATTAGTGTATCCATTTAAAGACACCATCAATTTTAAGGAACACTCTCATTTGACTAGTAAATTGGAAAGGGAAAAATGAAACACTATCAATTAAATGTACATATCTATTGTATAACACACCCAGAATTCTAAAAATGAATTCTTTAGTGAAAAGATAGATATGCATTTTAGAATTTAGAATATAGAGATATTATGCTAGAGGTCTGAGTATTTCACTGATTTTTCCATTTTAAGAATAAATAATCATGATAAATTTTAAGTTACATACATTATTTTATTGTCTAACCTTTTTAAAAACATTATCAGCTTACTTTGGCATTTTTTTTTCTTTTTTTAATCTTTTTACACTGTGGATTCTTTAGTAAATTAATTTTTACTCATTTTTATTTAATTCAGAAAGCAGCTAAGAATAAATGCTAGTGTCTGATTAAACTATTTCCCAGATCTCAAAAGCTTTGATATAAAGCGTCCTTATTGCTGTTTTTTATAAATGTATTCATGTGGTTATTTTAAAATTGGTGTCCATATTCCACACGGCAGACACGATACTAAGCATTTGAAATAATGCGAGGAACAAAAATGAAATTCAGCAGACATTTTAGTAGGGCATGCTGCTATTAAACAAATTGTCATGCACAGTATGTAAAAATGAAAATGTGATAAGTGAACAAGCAGAAATGCATGGTGTTTGGAGGTCACTATGTATCAACATGTACCCATGGGATTTAATCTCTAGAGTGATAACATGGAGAGGCTAATGCCAGTGACTAAGAATTTATTACTCAGTACTTATTTCCCAAGAGGGACACACTACACCACACAGGGCCTCCTGGCGAAGCACCAGGCCCAGTGAGGGGGCAGGAGTTGGGGGACAGCGTGGGCCAGAGCCTGTGTTGTGTTTTCCGTGGGAAGCCAGATCAGGACACGGAAATCCCTTTAACATAGGGTTGGTCTCTAGTTGTTTGGGACCTGGCTGTGGGTTGATTTAGAAAAGAATAAATATCAGCTTGTTAAATGACAGTCAGATAAAGGAGGTGGTTGAGGGTATGGACTCACATTTATCAAGAACAATAGGTCAGTGGCTGTTCATGTAAATAGCTTCTTGTAGATGGGGACAAGGGTGTTTCCAAGGATTTCATCTACATGTGAGATTGCTGAGTCATTATTCTTTATATGTATAAAGTCATTATTCTTTATATGTATAAATAATGAGTCTTTTTTATATTTTAATATTATTTTATATTTATAAATAATGAGTCATTATTCTTTATATTTATAAAGAACAGTATATATTCTTTAAGGTCCACTAATACCTAACTTTGTAACTTTTTACAATCTGAGGGACAAAAATATTGTTTTAATTTTCTCTATTTAAATTTCTCTATTCTCAGTAATAGAGAGAATGACCATCACTTTAAGAAATTAGGCATTACAGTTTCCCTGAATATGAACAGCCTATTTGTATTCTTTGTTCATTTTTCTACTATTTCTATATTACTTCCAGTTAGTTTAAAGATGTTTACACTATTTTTAACGTATATGCTTTTCTGATATAACTAAACATTTCCAGAAATGTTCTGTCAATTCCTACTTCTTTGTTCCAGAGATAGTTTAAATTTTATGTAGTGAGTGTCTTGCCTTATGAACTGTATGTCTGGGATCTCATTTAACATGTTCTACATGAGCAAAATAAAATAAAGATATTCTCTGATATATTTTTCTACTTTATTTGTATTTTTGCTTTCACATGAGAATAGTAAATTTTATGAGGATATTTAATTTATGAGGATCTTACTTTTGAATAATATGTAAGGTAGGTAGGTACTCTTATTTGCAACTTAGAGCTTTTATCCCAACATGATTAATGTAGCTTTACAAATTTTAGTTTACATAGATGTATGTGTATACATGTATATGTGTACATGTGTATATGCAAGTGTATACATGTATATGTGTATATGTGTGTATACATGTATATGTGTACATGTGTATATATGTGTGTATGCATGTATATGTGTACATGTGTATATGTGTATACATGTATGTGTGTACATGTGTATGTGTATACATGTATATGTGTCCATGTGTGTATACATGTATCTGTGTACATGTGTATATGTATGTGTATACATATATATGTGTACATGTGTTTATATACATGTAGACACAGGCTCAGTCTTATACCAAGATTTGTGCACACATGAATCTCATATTGCACTGTCTGTTCTACTCCATTTAACCATTTGTTTTTCTTAGGGTCATTACAACAATATTCCTTAGTGCTGCACACTTGTAATGTGGCTTCCTCTGGCAGAACAACTTTATTCTCATCACTCTTGTTTGTCAAAATCACTATAGCTATTTGTGGACTTTCAACATTTAAAAAAATGATTAAATCTTCAAAAACGCTAGTGGAAATTTTGACCCAAATTACATTGTAATGATAGAGTAGTGTGAAGGGGTTTGAAATATACATCTTTATTAGTTTTCCTATCCATAAAATTAATACATCTCTCCATTTAAATATTTTCTTTTTCCTTTGATTTCATTTTAATTTTCAATGTAAAAGTCTTATATTTTTCTAGGCCAGTTAGCTTCTAGATACATTATTTATATGTATGAGTAATATTTTGCCTTGCAATATATTTTCTGGTATAAATAACCACTATTAAGTTTTGTAAGCTGATCATATATTCATCAGATTTGCTGAATTTCCTTACTGATTTGCGGAGATTGCTTCTTGATTCTATTGAATTTTCACTGTAGCTGATCATATCATTTGCAAAACAAATTATTCTTCTTCCTTTCATACCTCTTGTTTTCATTTTATCATATGCCCAGGGCCTTCAATTCTATATTGAAAAGTAACATTGATTGTAAGCACACTTCAATTTTGCTTTTAAAAGATATGAGTTATTCTAAACTGTTTGTGTAAGTTTTAAAAACATTTGCATATACACATCTATCAATCTATATTTTCTGTGCTTTAATAACAAAATATTGAATTTAAACACATGCTTTCATTGTATCAATTGAGATAATTTTGTGATTTATAAATTCATTAGTATTTTGAATTTCATCAACAGATTTGCTGATATAATACCATTCTTGCATTTTTAAATATACTTAACTATTTCATCATCCAGGGTCAAATAAAAATAGTCCAAATATAATATTAGCTATTTAAAATTTAAAAGTAAGGTGGGCCTGTGATTTTCTTCTTATTTTCTTTTAAACATCAATTTGATGCCACCTAAGGTGTTAACAAATAGCATAAACTACACAACAAATTGTTCCTTTTTTTGGTAATACAGGGTTGAAATGTTCTTTGTAAATTTGAAAGCAGTAACTCTCAAGAAGACAGTGTATTTGTGTAAAATGAAGATTTTTAGCATTTTAATCGCTTTGCATTTTTTCTATTAATATATGTTCAAATACACTGATAGATATTTTTTTTTTTACTTTGGGCATGTCTGTTTTCTTTGGCATTCCTAAACTTTTAAAGTTTTATATTTTGTTTTGTATATTCTCTGTTTATTTCTTGAACAGTCTTTCCAGAGTGTTTTTGTCCTATTAATCTACTGTTTAAAATCCTTATTCTTAACGTTGTCTCCTGTGTTACCACTTTTGTTCATAGTTATGTTCTTTATTTCAGTTTTCTTCTTTAATTTTTATTATAACTTTGCTTCATTCTTTTGGTTGATTATATAATTCCTATTCTAGTTTTTATGTTGAATAATTTGTTCATCTTTTATTTTTTCATTTAATTGTTCTGACAAATTTATTTCAAGATATAGATTTCCTCTTAAAAGCTGCTTTAGTATCACATTTTTGTGCACTTTTACTGTGTTCTAGTTTTAGATATTTTATAATTTTTTAAATATTCTTTTCTTGAGTCCTAGGTTTATATAGTAGTATCTAAGTTGGTTTCTAAACTTTATATGACTTTTTAAAAAATCTCTTTTGCTAGTGACATTAAAAGTGAGAGATCAGATTCTATATAATGGTGATTCTTGAGAATTAGAGACATTCTTTGCTGCTCAATACAGCATTATATTTGTCACTGTTTCACATACAGTCAAAAATAATAGTATTATCTGTTAGATTTAAAATTATTTGACCAGACACGGTGGCTCGCGCCTATAATCCCAACACTTTGGAAGGCTGAGGCGGGCAGATCACCTGAGGTCAGGAGTTCAAGAACAGCCTGACCAACATGGCGAAACCCATTTCTAGTAAAAATGCAAAAGTTAGCCTGGCATGGTGGTGGGCGACTGTAATCCCAGCTACTCAGGAGGCTAAGGCAGGAAAATCGCTTGAACCTGGGTGAGATTGTGCAATTGCACTCCAGTCTGGGCAACACAGCGAGACTCTGTCTCAAAAAAAAAAAAAAAAAAAAAAGATTTGCCTATGTAAACCCATATGCATATATGTATATATATGTATATGTATTTACATATCTACACGCATAAATACCTGCACGCATATCTTATATGTGTATAAAATATATAATTTAATTTCATTGCTCAAATATTTGTAAGCATATATATGTGTGTGTGTGTATATATATATATTTGGTCAGTTTCATTTGTGAATTTTCTAGATAATATTTTAAAAATCTTTAGCTTTCATTGCCAATTTATCTATGGTTTCATTTCCTGGGAACCAAGGGACTTTTCTGCTCAGCGCTCTACCCAGCTTTCTGTATTAGTCCTATGGAGTCGTCACCCTTACACTCAGCTCTGTGGCTGCCGCCAGGAGGACTAAGAGCCAGTCAGCTCCCCATGCTAAATGATCTACTACTGAGAAACAAATGCCCTTGTATATTAAGCCTTCGAAGAACATTTTCAAAAATCTTTCTGGCTTCTTATGCTTTCCTGATTTCAATATTACTGCCAATTATTTCATAAAGAACTTTAACATTGTGTTCTTTTATTTTTATTTTAAGGAAATGAAAGAACTCTTCAAGTACTATTTTTACATGAAAAACGTGAGTATGTTTTCTGAGTACTTGCTTAACTAACAATATATTTACATTGTCTTAAAGCAAGAACAACTCTTAAACACAGGCACACAGATTATTAGAAACTATTCTAGTTTTTCTTCCATTATATCTAAGAAATTCTGCAGGAACTATTATTTGATTTTATTATTTCTATTGATTACTAGAGAGGATGCTGAATCCATCTGATTTTGTGTCACTTTTAAGTAGCGTTCTGGCTTTTGAGTTCATGTTTTAGAGTTATCACTACTTTGTTTTACATTCTATATTATTCTGTTATCTGATTTATGTACTTATGTATCCCTCCCCCCATCCAACGTTTATTATTTCTTTAATGATTTCCAGGACTGATATTTTCTTCACAGTCACAAGGTAACAGTTGTTTCTGGTTTCAGTGACAGTCCATGCTATGGTTTACGATTCCTTAGATCTACAAGCTGTGGGTGACTTGCTGTGCTTCCATCCAAGGACGAGTCTCTTCTCCCAGCAGGGGTGAAAACATTGCCTGCAGGAGGCTTTGCCAGTTTGCCATGAGAATGTCTGCTTTTGTACAATCCTTTCTCTTGCCTTCCTCATCTGCGGTTGTATTTTGAGACTTCCACCGCTGCAGTGCATTTACACGTATGGGAGAAACAGCTACGGGAATGGTCCGCACAGTTCAAACACTAGCATATGTGCAAAGGAGGGATATTCAATGAGCCTTCTGTCCAGCCAGAGAACCTGCATCTCTGTAGGATGAGCATGTGCTGTGGAAGTGGGGAGATGGATGGTTTTTATATTGTGTGTGCTGAGCATGGTTTGTCTTCCATGAGTTGAAGCCACTGATTTACTTATTTCTGTTTAGTTTCTGTAAATTTAGGAGATGATATTCCTTGCAGTCTTGCAGTAGCTTGTCAATATTTGTGCTCAACCCATGTCAACCCTAATAAGAATTACACATGCATTTTACTGGATGGTGAGAGACATTGGCATGTGTAACTCTGGGATATGAAAATATCAATTTAAATTATTTATCTTTCATTTTATGTACCGTTTTATATGCCATTTGCAGAAAGAAAAAAATATCCCCAACTATACAGTTCTCTTTTTTTTTTTTTTATTTATTATTATTATACTTTAAGTTGTAGGGTACATGTGCATAACGTGCAGGTTTGTTACATATGTATACTTGTGCCATGTTGGTCTGCTGCACCCATCAACTCGTCATTTACATCAGGTATAACTCCCAATGCAATCCCTCCCCCTTCCCCCCTCCCCATGATAGGCCCCGGTGTGTGATGTTCCCCTTCCTGAGTCCAAGTGATCTCATTGTTCAGTTCCCACCTATGAGTGAGAACATGCGGTGTTTGGTTTTCTGTTCTTGTGATAGTTTGCTAAGAATGATGGTTTCCAGCTGCATCCATGTCCCTACAAAGGACGCAAACTCATCCTTTTTTATGGCTGCATAGTATTCCATGGTGTATATGTGCCACATTTTCTTAATCCAATCTGTCACTGATGGACATTTGGGTTGATTCCAAGTCTTTGCTATTGTGAATAGTGCTGCAATAAACATACGTGTGCATGTGTCTTTATAGCAGCATGATTTATAATCCTTTGGGTATATCCCCAGTAATGGGATGGCTGGGTCATATGGTACATCTAGTTCTAGATCCTTGAGGAATCGCCATACTGTTTTCCATAATGGTTGAACTAGTTTACAATCCCACCAACAGTGTAAAAGTGTTCCTATTTCTCCACATCCTCTCCAGCACCTGTTGTTTCCTGACTTTTGAATGATCGCCATTCTAACTGGTGTGAGATGGTATCTCATTGTGGTTTTGATTTGCATTTCTCTGATGGCCAGTGATGATGAGCATTTTTTCATATGTCTGTTGGCTGTATGAATGTCTTCTTTTGAGAAATGTCTGTTCATATCCTTTGCCCACTTTTTGATGGGGTTGTTTGTTTTTTTCTTGTAAATTTGTTTGAGTTCTTTGTAGGTTCTGGATATTAGCCCTTTGTCAGATGAGTAGATTGCAAAAATTTTCTCCCATTCTGTAGGTTGCCTGTTCACTCTGATGGTAGTTTCTTTTGCTGTGCAGAAGCTCTTTAGTTTAATTAGATCCCATTTGTCAATTTTAGCTTTTGCTGCCGTTGCTTTTGGTGTTTTAGACATGAAGTCTTTGCCCATGCCTATGTCCTGAATGGTACTACCTAGGTTTTCCTCTAGGATTTTTATGGTATTAGGTCTAACATTTAAGTCTCTAATCCATCTTGAATTAATTTTCGTATAAGGAGTAAGGAAAGGATCCAGTTTCAGCTTTCTACTTATGGCTAGCCAATTTTCCCAGCACCATTTATTAAATAGGGAATCCTTTCCCCATTTCTTGTTTCTCTCAGGTTTGTCAAAGATCAGATGGCTGTAGATGTGTGGTATTATTTCTGAGGACTCTGTTCTGTTCCATTGGTCTATATCTCTGTTTTGGTACCAGTACCATGCTGTTTTGGTTACTGTAGCCTTGTAGTATAGTTTGAAGTCAGGTAGCGTGATGCCTCCAGCTTTGTTCTTTTGACTTAAGATTGTCTTGGAGATGCGGGCTCTTTTTTGGTTCCATATGAACTTTAAAGCAGTTTTTTCCAATTCTGTGAAGAAACTCATTGGTAGCTTGATGGGGATGGCATTGAATCTATAAATTACCTTGGGCAGTATGGCCATTTTCACGATATTGATTCTTCCTATCCATGAGCATGGTATGTTCTTCCATTTGTTTGTGTCCTCTTTTATTTCACTGAGCAGTGGTTTGTAGTTCTCCTTGAAGAGGTCCTTTACATCCCTTGTAAGTTGGATTCCTAGGTATTTGATTCTCTTTGAAGCAATTGTGAATGGAAGTTCATTCATGATTTGGCTCTGTGTTTGTCTGTTATTGGTGTATAAGAATGCTTGTGATTTTTGTACATTAATTTTGTATCCTGAGACTTTGCTGAAGTTGCTTATCAGCTTAAGGAGATTTTGGGCTGAGACAATGGGGTTTTCTAAATATACAATCATGTCATCTGCAAAGAGGGACAATTTGACTTCTTCTTTTCCTAACTGAATACCCTTGATTTCTTTCTCTTGCCTGATTGCCCTAGCCAGAACTTCCAACACTATGTTGAATAGGAGTGGTGAGAGAGGGCATCCCTGTCTTGTGCCAGTTTTCAAAGGGAATTTTTCCAGTTTTTGCCCATTCAGTATGATATTGGCTGTGGGTTTGTCATAAATAGCTCTTATTATTTTGAGGTACGTTCCATCAATACCGAATTTATTGAGCGCTTTTAGCATGAAGGGCTGTTGAATTTTGTCAAAAGCCTTTTCTGCATCTATTGAGATAATCATGTGGTTCTTGTCTTTGGTTCTGTTGATGTGCTGGATTATGTTTATTGATTTGCGAATGTTGAACCAGCCTTGCATCCCAGGGATGAAGCCCACTTGATCATGGTGGATAAGCTTTTTGATGTGTTGTTGAATCCGGTTTGCCAGTATTTTATTGAGGATTTTTGCATCGATGTTCATCAGGGATATTGGTCTAAAATTCTCTTTTTTTGTTGTGTCTCTGCCAGGCTTTGGTATCAGGATGATGTTGGCCTCATAAAATGAGTTAGGGAGGATTCCCTCTTTTTCTATTGATTGGAATAGTTTCAGAAGGAATGGTACCAACTCCTCCTTATACCTCTGGTAGAATTCAGCTGTGAATCCATCTGGTCCTGGACTTTTTTTGGTTGGTAGGCTATTAATTATTGCCTCAATTTCAGAGCCTACTATTGGTCTATTCAGGGATTCAACTTCTTCCTGGTTTAGTCTTGGAAGAGTGTAAGTGTCCAGGAAATTATCCATTTCTTCTAGATTTTCCAGTTTATTTGCGTAGAGGTGTTTATAGTATTCTCTGATGGTAGTTTGTATTTCTGTGGGGTCGGTGGTGATATCCCCTTTTTCATTTTTAATTGCGTCGATTTGATTCTTCTCTCTTTTCTTCTTTATTAGTCTTGCTAGTGGTCTGTCAATTTTGTTGATCTTTTCAAAAAACCAACTCCTGGATTCATTGATTTTTTGGAGGGTTTTTTGTGTCTCTATCTCCTTCAGTTCTGCTCTGATCTTAGTTATTTCTTGCCTTCTGCTAGCTTTGGAATGTGTTTGCTCTTGCTTCTCTAGTTCTTTTAATTGCGATGTTAGAGTGTCAATTTTTGATCTTTCCTGCTTTCTCTTGTGGGCATTTAGTGCTATGAATTTCCCTCTACACACTGCTTTAAATGTGTCCCAGAGATTCTGGTATGTTGTATCTTTGTTCTCATTGGTTTCAAAGAACATCTTTATTTCTGCCTTCATTTCGTTATGTACCCAGTAGTCATTCAGGAGCAGGTTGTTCAGTTTCCATGTAGTTGAGCGGTTTTGATTGAGTTTCTTAGTCCTGAGTTTTAGTTTGATTGCACTGTGGTCTGAGAGACAGTTTGTTATAATTTCTGTTCTTGTACATTTGCTGAGGAGTGCTTTACTTCCAATTATATGGTCAATTTTGGAGTAAGTACGATGTGGTGCTGAGAAGAATGTATATTCTGTTGATTTGGGGTGGAGAGTTCTATAGATGTCTATTAGGTCTGCTTGCTGCAGAGATGAGTTCAATTCCTGCATATCCTTGTTAACTTTCTGTCTCGTTGATCTCTCTAATGTTGACAGTGGAGTGTTGAAATCTCCCATTACTATTGTATGGGAGTCTAAGTCTCTTTGTAAGTCTCTAAGGACTTGCTTTATGAATCTGGGTGCTCCTGTATTGGGTGCATATATATTTAGGATAGTTACCTCTTCCTGTTGAATTGATCCCTTTACCATTATGTAATGGCCTTCTTTGTCTCTTTTGATCTTTGATGGTTTAAAGTCTGTTTTATCAGAGACTAGGATTGCAACCCCCGCTTTTTTTTGTTCTCCATTTGCTTGGTAAATCTTCCTCCATCCCTTTATTTTGAGCCTATGTATGTCTCTGCGTGTGAGATGGGTCTCCTGAATACAGCAGACTGATGGGTCTTGACTCTTTATCCAGTTTGCCAGTCTGTGTCTTTTAATTGGAGCATTTAGTCCATTTACATTTAAGGTTAAGATTGTTATGTGTGAACTTGATCCTGCCATTATGATATTAACTGGTTATTTTGCTCGTTAGTTGATGCAGTTTCTTCCTAGCCTCGATGGTCTTTACATTTTGGCATGTTTTTGCAATGGCTGGTACCGGTTGTTCCTTTCCATGTTGAGTGCTTCCTTCAGGGTCTCTTGTAAGGCAGGCCTAGTGGTGACAAAATCTCTAAGCATTTGCTTATCTGTAAAGGATTTTATTTCTCCTTCACTTATGAAACTTAGTTTGGCTGGATATGAAATTCTGGGTTTAAAATTCTTTTCTTTAAGAATGTTGAATATTGGCCCCCACTCTCTTCTGGCTTGGAGAGTTTCTGCCGAGAGATCTGCTGTTAGTCTGATGGGCTTCCCTTTGTGGGTAACCCGACCTTTCTCTCTGGCTGCCCTTAAGATTTTTTCCTTCATTTCAACTTTGGTGAATCTGGCAATTATGTGTCTTGGAGTTGCTCTTCTCGAGGAGTATCTTTGTGGCATTCTCTGTATTTCCTGGATTTGAATGTTGGCCTGCCCTACTAGGTTGGGGAAGTTCTCCTGGATGATATCCTGAAGAGTGTTTTCCAACTTGGTTCCATTTTCCCCCTCACTTTCAGGCACCCCAATCAGACGTAGATTTGGTCTTTTTACATAATCCCATACTTCTTGCAGGCTTTGTTCATTTCTTTTTCTTCTTTTTTCTTTTGGTTTCTCTTCTCGCTTCATTTCATTCATTTGATCCTCAATCGCTGATACTCTTTCTTCCAGTTGATCGAGTCGGTTACTGAAGCTTGTGCATTTGTCACGTATTTCTCGTGTCATGGTTTTCATCTCTTTCATTTCGTTTATGACCTTCTCTGCATTAATTACTCTAGCCGTCAATTCTTCCACTTTTTTTTCAAGATTTTTAGTTTCTTTGCGCTGGGTACGTAATTCCTCCTTTAGCTCTGAGAAATTTGATGGACTGAAGCCTTCTTCTCTCATCTCGTCAAAGTCATTCTCCGTCCAGCTTTGATCCGTTGCTGGCGATGAGCTGCGCTCCTTTGCCGGGGGAGATGTGCTCTTATTTTTTGAATTTCCAGCTTTTCTGCCCTGCTTTTTCCCCATCTTTGTGGTTTTATCTGCCTCTGGTCTTTGATGATGGTGATGTACTGATGGGGTTTTGGTGTAGGTGTCCTTCCTGTTTGATAGTTTTCCTTCTCACAGTCAGGACCCTCAGCTGTAGGTCTGTTGGAGATTGGTTGAGGTCCACTCCAGACCCTGTTTGCCTGGGTATCAGCAGCAGAGGCTGCAGAAGATAGAATATTTCTGAACAGCGAGTGTACCTGTCTGATTCTTGCTTTGGAAACTTCCTCTCAGGGGTGTACTCCACCCTGTGAGGTGTGGGGTGTCAGACTGCCCCTAGTGGGGGATGTCTCCCAGTTAGGCTACTCAGGGGTCAGGGACCCACTTGAGCAGGCAGTCTGTCCCTTCTCAGATCTCAACCTCCGTGTTGGGAGATCCACTGCTCTCTTCAAAGCTGTCAGACAGAGTCGTTTGCGTCTGCAGAGGTTTCTGCTGCTTTTTTTTTGTTGTTGTTGTTGTTGTGTAGCTGTGCCCTGTCCCCAGAGGTGGAGTCTACAGAGACAGGCAGGTTTCCTTGAGCTGCTGTGAGCTCCACCCAGTTGGAGCTTCCCAGCAGCTTTGTTTACCTACTTAAGCCTCAGCAATGGCGGGTGCCCCTCCCCCATCCTCGCTGCTGCCTTGCCGGTAGATCACAGACTGCTGTGCTAGCAATGAGGGAGGCTCCGTGGGCGTGGGACCCTCCCGGCCAGGTGTGGGATATGATCTCCTGGTGTGCCTGGTTGCTTAAAGCGCAATATTGGGGTGGGAGTTACCCGATTTTCCAGGTGTTGTGTGTCTCAGTTCCCCTGGCTAGGAAAAGGGATTCCCTTCCCCCTTGCGCTTCCCAGGTGAGGCGATGCCTCGCCCTGCTTCAGCTCTCGCTGGTCGGGCTGCAGCAGCTGACCAGCACCGATCGTCCGGCACTCCCCAGTGAGATGAACCCAGTACCTCAGTTGAAAATGCAGAAATCACCGGTCTTCTGTGTCGCTCGCGCTGGGAGTTGGAGACTGGAGCTGTTCCTATTCGGCCATCTTGCTCCGCCCCTATACAGTTCTCTTGTACACTTTTTTTTTTTTTTTTTTTTTTTTTGGTAAATTTACGCAGAGCAGTGCTTTCTAAAGTCACTGAATCCTTTGGATAGTGGCCACAATTCTGAATCTTTGTTTTAATGGTCAACCATTATCAGAGCCAAAGCATATCAGAGAGCAACCTTAATACTAGAATAGCAGGTGAGGCACAAGAAATAAAATATGCCTGCTCCAAATGAGGAATCAATAGATCTTACGGAGGCAATCCTCTTAAGATGTCTTGTCAATAATTAATGGCAAAGTACTAGTTTTCCTGGCCTTCTCGACTTCCCTTCAAAGGATGTAAGATGCAAATGGCATACTTTGAAATTTCATCCCATTCACCTATCTCTGCTGGATTTGCTGTCTGGTCCTCAGTTTTCTGTCCCCAAAATAATGTCACGCTTTGCAGTATATGCTGATGAAATCCTTAAAGATAAGAGATTAGAAGATTCAACCTGAGATAAGTAAATGCAAGAAATCTCAGTGGAAGGGTCAGTTTTCCTTTGCATAAAATAGCAGTTCTGATCTATTTGTCACATTCTATTACACTTTCATTTTTTAACCAGAAGGAAGAGAATGCTACATTTTAACTAAATTGTTGCCCATTGTTCCCTCTTGGCAGATAATTTTAAATTTTATTTTAATTTCAATTTTTATAGATTTAGTGGGTACAAGTACAGTTTCACTACATAGATATATTGTGCAGTGGTGAAATCTGGGGTTTTAGTTTGACCGTCACTGACATGGTGTACATTGTACCCAATAGTTAATTTCTCATTCCTCACCCTCCTCCCACCCTCCCACCTTTCCAAGTCTCCAATGTCCATTTTTCCACTGTGTGTACATGTGGACACATGATGTAGCTTCCACATATAAGTGAGAACATACAGTATTTGAATTTCTGTTTCTGAGTTATTTCACTGAAGTTAATGGCCTCCAGTCACATCCCGGTTGCTGCAAGGGACGTGATTTTATTTTTTACGGCTGAGTTGTATTCCGTGGTATATCTATACCTCGTTTTGTGTAGCTAATTATTTGCAGATAAACTCCATGAATACCCAGGTGACGACTGAATGTCGTATCATGCACTTCATAGGAGGAGGCAACACTCATTTATTTCAGTGCTCCAGGAGGGATGGCAAAACCCCAGCAGGAGGAATACATTCAATTTCAGAGTGAATTTTAACAAATGCTGTAAAATCTCAGTCTCAAACCACTAGAACCAACTGGAATGTCATCAGGGAAACACCAGAAACACCTCTGGGGCTGAATTTCTGCCATTCGAAGAGTCACTGTGACTTATTCAAAACGTTTTGGAAAAAAATTCGAGAAGATAGTGACGAAGAGCACAGACTGGTGTTTGGAATTCTACCATCTGGAAAAACACATGCCTTTGCCTTTAGTGAATCTTTAAATAAGAACGAATTTAGAATCTCCTTTTTTTATTTTTAACTTCAGACTTCATAAAAGCTTTATTTAAAATCCAAATCTCAGCAGAGATTACGTTGACAGATGTATAACTTTCTAAAACAAGGATTCCCAATTGTTTCCTGTTGTAGCTCCAATGCACTGGTGACTGGTTATTCTGAATAAAAATGCACTAATAATAATGAACGAATATTACTGTGGGTTCTTAGTGATACTACACAGTGCAGCAGGAAAAGAATGAAGAGAGATAGGACTTTTCTTCCTTTTATTTATTTTTATGTCAAATGTTGGGAGAAAAATCTTAATATTATTTTATTGTTTAGGGCTCTTTTAAAAATGGCATTCGCAAGACTGTAATCGGACTGAAAACGTGATATGTATTTCATGGCTATGAGGATTTGGGATTGCTTTATGAGTATGTGCATTTGAACATTTTGTCTTTCTTGTAGTTCCGCAGGGGATTTAGAGTATCTTTTAACCAATGTAGGATTGTCACTCCCTTTGTTGTGTTCGTTTGTCCTCAGCAATTTTTTGTCCCCACCCATCTTTTTTGGTTTCTACTCTAAGATCTGTAAGAAATCACATTATCCTTATTTTGTAAACATGGCTACTGAGGTAAAGGCGAAGGTTGAGCTGGTGATCTGTAATGCCATTTCTAATGTTAATATTCTATGAGTCTAGTAAGTCATATTTCTCAATTTTAAAAGAAAACATGTAGTGTTGTGTACATGTGCATTTCACATACAGATTTTTAAAAAATTGGCATACAACCACATTATGAGGTAATAGATTTCATGCTTATAATACAAATAAAGTAACAAAAGCATTAAAGAGAGCTACTATTGTGTTTCTATGAAAGGCCCTGATAATACATTGTGTACAGTAACGTTTAGCAATCTTTTGAATGACTGAGCTTGAGTTCCTGACAAATGCCTTCCACAGGTAAAAGTGGGAAGTGGAAGGGATGGTAGAAGGGCCACCGGGGAGTCATGGAGGAGCTGCGTTCTTTGGAAGTCTCTAAAAGAGCTCTATGAGGTTATCATTCTGGGACTCGATTATCCCCCCATAAAAATAAAAATTAAAAAAAAAAACCGAGTTGAATTAAATGGTTTCTGAGGATGCTTCTCACTCTAGATTTCTGAGTTTCTATTTAATATTCACTGATTCCAAAGTTCCTCAGGTACAGAGAATGAGTAGCTACATAGCAATGTCTTCAAGGTGCTATTTGTAGAACCAAGTGTAATCAAAATTTAATTTTTATATATGCAAGGGAAAGCAAATGAAGTGAAATACATTGGCCTAATACCAAGGTTAATAAAAATGAAGCATAAACCTAGATTTTACTCTATAAGATACATTAGCTTGACTATCTTTCTTTCTTACACTTGTAGTCATGCTATTTGATGTTAATAATAAAAAGAGAACTTAACAGGTATTAGTTCAGCTAAGTGTCACAGTTTTGTTACTCTGAGCACTAAAGAATTCAGACAGAAAAACGAATGAAGACAGCAATGGCTATTATTTCTAGAAAGAAGAGCTATATACCCAACGTATGTGTTTATTTAAGTAGAGTATAACTCTAAGAGCATGAAAGCATAATTACCACCCTAATACTTATCATACTACAGTCAAAAGGACAAAGTCTAGCAAAGCATACAATAAATTCAAGACTGTTCATTTCACTAAGAAATCTTGCAAGCCAAGACCGATGGTACTGACTCCAGCTAGGAGATTATCACAACAGTCCCCAGTAGTGATAAGTGATTAGATGGTGAACTGAGATTCTGACAATAAAGACACAAGAGTACTGAGTGTTTATCTGCTAGATACCCTTCTATGTACCATGCACATACTAGTTAACTTAAGTCTCAAAAAACTACAATTAATTCTCTCCAAACTCAGCTGCAAAATAAAGATATTGTGTCTAGCTCCTTCGTCACTATTGTATTCTGCCTTTCTTTTTCTTTTTTTTTTTTTTTTTTTAATTTTTTCTGAGATGGAGTCTCACTCTGTCGCTCAGGCTACAGTGCAGTGGTGCAATCTCAGCTCACTGCAACCTCTGCCACCCAAATTCAAGCAATTCTCCTGCCTCAGCCTCCTAAGTAGCTAGGATTACAGGTACTTGCCAACACGCCTGGCTAATTTCTTTGTATTTTTAGTAGAGACAGGGTTTCACCATGTTGGCCAGGCTGATCTCAGATTCCTGACCTCATGATCTGCCCGCCTCGGCCTCCTAAAATGCTCAGATTACAGGCATGAGCCACTGCACTCAGTCATACATATTCTGTCTTTTCAAGAGGGGTCAAGAGGGGACACAGCTGATAAATGATTAGGAGCTGGAAACAGGAAACAGGGAGGCTTGGTAGTCCATATCCATCATCACATTTGGTGGTCTGTAGGGCCACAGTGAGCAAAGTATGAGACCTCTCTTTCAAAAATGTTCTTAGTAATACACACACACACACAAACATACACACACAAACACAAACACATCTGCATTAGACTTTATTAATGTCAAGGTGATTTTATAAGCACCTCACTAATACATCAACAACTCTTGTAAAGTGTTTATTAATCCTGTGTTTTTCAGAAATTGAGTGTCTGAGGTCTAAGGTTAACCTTCTGAAGTCAAACAGATTTAAACCTGTTTTCCAGTCCCAAATCCACATTTTCCCCAAGACATTAAAGACAAACAAGAATTCAGAAAGAAGGGGAATGAAGTCGCGCCTGGCACAATGCACCGGAGAGATTTTCCTGATTCTTTTTAGTAAGTTCATAGCTCCCACCCATGTACATGCTGGACTCATGTAGGTTTTGATACTAATGATTCCACCGATATTCCTCAAACTTAATTTTTATTAGCTAATCAATGGAGTTCAAAGATGGGCATTTAAAAACCATCCTGGAGTGCTCTGGAAATACAGGCAGTATAACTTACTTGTCATCTGATCATTGTGAAAATAAATTCATACCTCCTGCTATTGAAAGTGGATGATACTCCCTAGAATTATTCATGCAAATGTGGAATTCAAGATTAGAAGTTTGATTGATCCTCTTTGTTTGCCTCTAAAAAGAGTAAGATGGAACAGTCTCAGTCAATCCATTAGACTTCAACAACTGGCTCGAAATGTCCTATCATGTAGTTAAGTGGAAAAGAAATCTGAAAAAGTAAAGACAGAAACGGAATAAAAGCATTAAATTTGTTTTGTGTATGAGAAAGAACTATTTGAGTCAGTCATCATGAAGAAGCATGCTTTTAGCACTTAACAAATTCAAGAGCCATGGACCAGCTAAATAATTGAATCTGGCTTTACTTTTGATTCAGAAAGTTCTCTTCTACTGCAACAATTGGGCATCTCTTTGGCTCTGTAGTAATTAGTTAAAAATAAAAATGGAGAGTTAGCTCCTTTTTTGCTTTCTAATTTTTCTCCTTAATAAAATGGTGTCCCAAGTCTCTTGGGACTTCAGCTGAGTTCACTAGATCTGAGAAGTGAAGCGCATCTGTTCAAATCTGAATGGAATGCAGGGGACAAGCGATGTCAGGGCACTAAGGGCATCTCTGGGTAGGTTTTTGTTTTGTTTTTTGAGCTAGAGGCTCACTCTGTGCCAGGCTGGAGTGCAGTGGCGCAATCTCCACTCAGAGAGTTACTAAGATTATTGCATTATCCACAATAGGGTTTTATGAAATTCATAAAGCCCAATGAAATGATAGTCAAACTATTAAATATTCCATAAAGGCAGATGTTCCGTTGTAGTTTCAGAGTTTCAGATGCTTGATGCATGCAGAATGGCTTTGGAAAGGAGTTTTCTCTTCATGAAAGAGAAGAAAATCCAAATGATCATAAATGCTTCCTGGCTTAGTTTATTCCTTCCCACTGTGTTGATATTGGATGTGGTCCCTCCAGATGCATGAATACATGCCTTTAGACCTCCATGCGGACCCTCCAAGTAGACACGTTTAGCAAGACAGTAATATGAGACTGAAGTTCCTAGGAGAGTTCAAGACCAAACACATAAATACATGAACGCTTAGATTCCATAGAACAAAGTATGTTTACCCTGTGAGTAAATGGAGAAGAGAACAGAAGCCCCACATCTAAATCTTGGGTACCCCAACATGTAATGGTTGGTGAAGATTTCTGTTAGTAGGCCGAGAAGGAGTGGAGAGCGGGGAAGGAAAAAAAGCATGCATTTTGAATATTGTATTCTGCAGGCCAAAAATAAAGCATTTCAAAAAGGAGGAAGCCTGAACTGTGTGAAGGACGCTTAAAAGGATACCAAGAAGAGCTCTGAGAATTGTCCTTTACCTCTGGCAATGTGGAGACTGCTGATGACCTGGGGAAGGGTAGGTGAAAAATGAGAGTCCCACAAGTGTAAATACAGGAGAGAAGAGGTGGGGATAAGTGGAGATTCAGACCATGACTATAGACACTATTTTACAGATTTTTTTTAGTGGAGAGCAAAGAAATTGAGTGAGGAGCAAAGAAACATTTGGAGCCCAAGAACAGCTTTTACAATTAACTTAAATATTTGGTAAGATAGGGTACATTACTGCATGTGAGTTTGTCGATGGAAATAATCTACTAAGGAGGGAGGAATGACAATAAGAGATAATAATGATAATAAGAAATAAGAAGAAAAAATTGCTGAATGAATGAAATGAGTAGGCAAGAAAGAATTTAATCCAGTACATAGATGGAAGTATTGACATTGGATAAAATGTATAGTTATGTATCTGACACTGAGTGATTGAGATGCTTTGCGTAAGTGAATTTCCCCAAGACGTGAAGTGTTATTTGCAGTGATTATAGTGTTTTGTAGTTAAATCCTTCTAAAAGTGATTATGTATCCTATTGTCTAATTTACTTTTGCTCTTAAATGATTCAAGATCCCTAATATGAACATAATATATCGCAGGTCATGCACATAGTAGACTGATGCATTATTTTTCTCTTCGAATTATCTTTGTAATAACCATAGCCATTATTTTAACCTGAAAGATGCTAGAAATTTTTACATTCTAGGGAATGCATGAATTGGGGTAGTCAGGAATTGAAGCTACACATCCTGTGTGGGCACCATAGATTATCAGTCCGATCTTGAATTTTTCTGGTCAAATAAAATTTTTACGCTGGGCACGGTGGCTCACACCTGGGGAGGCGGAGGCAGGTGTCACCTGAGGTCAGGAGTTTGAGACCAGCCTAGCCAACATGGCAAAACCCCATCTCTACTAAAAATACAAAATGAGCCGAGTGTGGTGGCGTGTGCCTGTAATCCCAGCTGCACGGGAGGCTGAGGTAGGAGAACTGCTTGAACCTGGGAGGCGGAGGCTACAGTGAGTCGAGATGGCACCACTGCACTCAGCTTGGGTGAGGCAGAGCAAGACTCCATCTCAAACAATAATAATAATAATAACAATAAATTTTAAGTTTTACATTTTTAAGAAAGGAGATGAAACAAAATAGTGATATTTAACAGGCATGAACAGTCATTTAAGTCACATCCTACCATATTAATATACCTTAAATTATTTCTGAGAGATTTCAATAACTAGCGCAGTGGTTCCCAACCATTTTGGCATCAGGGACTGGTTTCGTAGAAGATAATTTTTCCATGGACCAGGGAGTGGGAAGGTTTCGGGATGATTCCAGTGCATCATATTTATTGTGCACTTTATTTCTATTATTACATTGTAATATATAATGAAATAATTATACAACTCACCATGATGTAGAATTGATGGGAGCCTTGAGCTTGTTTTCCTGCAACCAAATGGTCTCATCTGGGGTTGATGGGAGAGAGTGACAGTCAGGCATTCGATTCTCATAGGAATGCACAACCTAGATCCCTCACATGCATAGTTCAGAGTAGAGTTTGTGCTTCTGTGAGTGAGAATCTAATGCTGCCACTGATCTGACAGGAGACGGAGATCAGGTGGTAATGGGAGCAATGGGGAGCAGCTGTAAATACAGAAGAAGCTTTGCTCACGCACCTGCCATTCACCTTCTGCCATGGACCCAGAGTCTGTGTTCTGGGGGTTGGGTATCCCTGAACTAGAGCATTGGACTGTACTTCTCTAGAAAATGAATTTTTATAATGATTTTATTGATTGCAAATTCACTGAATTTCAGCAGCTTCTCTGTCTAAACAAGTAGTATGAACCACCTCCTTGGGAAGAGAATATATGAGATATATGTTATGTATTTTTTTTTTTTTTTTTTTGAGACGGAGTCTCGCGCTGTGTCACCCAGGCTGGAGTGCAGTGGCGCGATCTCGGCTCACTGCAAGCTCCGCCTCCCAGGTTCACGCCATTCTCCCGCCTCAGCCTCCGAGTAGCTGGGACTACAGGCGCCCGCCACCACGCCCGGCTGGTTTTTTGTATTTTTAGTAGAGACGGGGTTTCACCATGTTAGCCAGGATGGTCTCGATCTCCTGACCTCGTGATCCACCCGCCTCGGCCTCCCAAAGTGCTGGGATTACAGGCTTGAGCCACCGCGCCCGGCCTATGTTATGTATTTTATCATGGACAAATTATTCTGAAATTAAAGTGACCACAGAAGCAATTACACAAAACGGTATGCTTTGAACCACATCATCTTCAGTCATAATTATATGATATTCAAGTATTTCTATTTAATATATTTAGTTATAATTTATGGAGCAGGCTCCCAGAATACTATAGTCATTACGTAACACATCAATTTTTTTTTACATTCTTAGAATATGCTTTTCCACAAAACTTAAATGCATAAAAATGAAGACTACTCTAATTTGCCAGTAGTACATTCTACCATATTGAGAAAGGAAGAGTTAGTAAGCCTGAGATATTTTCTATTCCTTCACTTGGTTGAACTGTGGATCCTTTACTTGGTTGAACTGTGGAAAATAAGAAAAGTAACCTCATCAGATCCCCTTACCAGCATATACTCATGACATAGCTACAAGGAAGTACACTAACACCTTTTCCAAGAGCAAAGTTCATATTGATAGAATGCTTTTAGCAAGATGTTCTTGGTCTGTCTAGGGCTGTTTATGGGAGGCAAACCTAACATTTATAAATTTATGGGACACGGTTTCATTGAAAATTTCATATAGACTCCGGATTATAAGAGGGAGAAGTTTGAAGACTGAAACAGCTTCTTTGTGTTTAATACTGATCACTTTTATCACTTAGAAATGTTATGTGTTGTATCTGGCCAAAAGCATATCTCACACCAAATATATGATGTGTGGTAAACAATTCATGGTTACAAAAGGCAGTGATGATTGGTTGGTATTGTTTACTAAATGACACCAATACATCTGAACTATTTGAGGAAACTTGCTCTACCTCTAGACATCACTTCAATCCCCAAAACAGAGTAGGCTTGCTCTTCCAGGTTGTAGTTAGCTATCTATAATTACAAAATGGTGAATAAACAGCATTCAAAGCAATTTGTGACATAGCTTATGTGCAAGTAGAAAAAGAAAGCAAGCTCATCCTTTTTTATGGCTGCATAGTATTCCATGGTGTATATGTGCCACATTTTCTTAATCCAGTCTGTCACTGATGGACATTTGGATTGATTCCAAGTCTTTGCTATTGTGAATAGTGCCACAATAAACATACGTGTGCATGTGTCTTTATAGCAGCATGATTTATAATCCTTTGTAGGGACATGGATGCAGCTGGAAACCATCATTCTCAGCAAACTATCGCAAGAACAGAAAACCAAACACCGCATGTTCTCACTCATAGGTGGGAACTGAACAATGAGATCACTTGGACTCGGGAAGGGGAACATCATACACCGGGGCCTATCATGGGGTGGAGGGAGGGGGGAGGGATTGCATTGGGAGTTATACCTGATGTAAATGACAAGTTGATGGGTGCTGATGAGTTGATGGGTGCAGCACGCCAACATGACACAAGTATACATATGTAACAAACCTGCACGTTATGCACATGTACCCTAGAACTTAAAGTATAATAATAATAACAATAATAATAATAATAATAATAATAAATTAAAGAAAAAGAAATACAAAAAAAAAGGGAAAGAAAGCAAGTCCAGATTCATTTGGTTACAATAACAATTGTTTTCAATGTTATTACTTCCCAGTATTGAAGTATTTTTCCCAGTAT
The DNA here is from genome assembly GCF_003255815.1 of Theropithecus gelada. Taxonomy (NCBI): domain Eukaryota; kingdom Metazoa; phylum Chordata; class Mammalia; order Primates; family Cercopithecidae; genus Theropithecus; species Theropithecus gelada. The sequence continues at coordinate 6,111,406 of NC_037676.1, forward strand.
TTCTTTCAGTGTTTCTTCTGGAAAATCTCATTGTTTACGAAGCTGTCAAATACAAATGAGACAACCACACCTCAAGAGTTTTGTCTTTTATAAAAAGACATATTGAAATGAAGTAGGGAATGGCCGTCCCAAAATACTCCCTCACCTCTGTGGCGTCAATGCACAAACCCATACCCGTATTGGTCAAGCAAGCTATTGTGACATATTTATTCAATGTTACAGTTGGTCACAGGAGCTTAAAACTATCAGTGTCTTGAATTTTCATTGACTTTGATTTTAACATAACAACATAGTTCTTTAAAAGGTGAATTATTCCTGTGTTCTGGTATCCCTTTCCAATTTCCATTTTGTTGAATCTATTTACTCGTTTTTTTAATTCCTAATGAAAACTATTTTGTAAGAAAATTACACCATTATTAGGCAACACTGAAATAAGAGATTATTGATCCTCTTCACCAAACCAACAGACATTTCACCATTAAGTAATTAAATTGAAAGTCATTGATACAGTTTCTGAGCCAAAATATCTCAGTTGCTGTCATAACTTGACTAAAGATCCCTGTTTATTTGGGCTATTATGTTTTAAATTAAGGTCTTACCTTTAATAAAAGCATTAAACTTTTTAAAATTCTTTTATTCATTATTATATTCATTGATTTACTTAAAAATTACTGTATAGAGAACACAATTAGGGTATATTTATTTGAAAGGTCCTGCTAATTGACTATTTATGTATAAAATAAGCCAGAATGACTTAGAAAGATACATAATATTAAAATGAGGCATAAAGAATACTAAATATCTTTTTCCCACAAACATTAAGTTTCGGCAAATTTATGATTAATGAGGGTAGTTTTTTAAATAATTATTTCCAGTAAAATACAAAATATATAGCATTTTCATGTGTGATACTCTAAAAGTTTTATTCCATTCCTTTCCTCTTAATGATGAAATAGGGCATATTAATCTCTGATATACTGCATTTTTCTCCATTTTCACATTTGCTCTTTTCCTTATTGCCTGCAGCTAACCTCTAGGGGGCTCAACATGTTTGAATGGGACAAGACAAAATCTGTGATGCATTAATGTCTATGAGGATGTCAACACCACAGGGTGAGTTCAGCTCTTCCACCTGCTGCATGCTGATGAGCTCAGTAATTCCTCTTTTTAAGCTTTCTTTTATTTTAAATTGACAAATAATAATTGTACATAATATGAGGTACACTCTGATGTTTCAGTACACATATACATCATAAAATGATCAAATTAGGGTAATTAACATACCTACCACCTCATATGTTTCTGATGTCTTTGTTGTGAGAACACTTTAAATCCACTCTTTTTGCTATTTTAACATATACAAGACATGAACTGTAGTTATCATGCTATGCAACAGGACACCAGGACCTGTTCCTCCTTTCTGACCGATTCTCTGTACCCTTTGACTAATATATCTCCGTTTTCCCCCCGCAATTCTCTTCCCCTCTCCTCCTGCCTGTGGTAACCACCATTCTACTCTCTACTTCCAAGAACTTGACTTTTTTAGATTTCACATAGAGGTGATATTGTGTGGTATATATCCTTCTGTGCCTGGCTTATTTTACCTGGCAGAATGTCCTCTAGGTTCAGCCATGTTGTTGCAAATGACAGAATTTCCTCCTTGTCTAAAGGCTGAGTAATATTCCGCTGTGTAGTTCTTTCCATAGCCTTTCTTACCACCTGCAGAAACTTGGTGGTAAATCTAATTGAATCCAACTTTTTAGATCTTATAGTCACAAGAGCAAAATTATTAATATGTAATATTTTATTTTAATATCACCTAAGGCAAAAGTTAGACAATCTTTGAAAGAAAGAGATAAACTCTAGAGGCTTAATTTTAAATTCATAATAATAATCACTTTATTCATTCACCTATTTATTTTTTGAGCAACAACGATTTACTTAGGTCTTACTATGAGCTAGGCATAGTATTAAAAATGTTGATATAATGATGAACAAAGACATTATTATTGCCATCTTGAAAATGAGTTATCAGAAGGAAAGGTAGTCATTAATCAGATTGTGAAAACATCCAAAAATAAGCAAAACTACAACTTTGCTACTTTGGGTGAAGGAATGATGTATTTGATAATGACAGTGTTATATAGGGGGACTTGACTTCTAATCCAGGAATTTAATTTAATAAGGTTCCCTTAAAGTTACTATGTTTAAGAATTTTACTAGAGAGAGAAATTACTCATTTCAATGCTTTAAAACGGAAGAGTATATGTGACCTCTTTTCAGAACAGAAAGAAATTCACCATGGCTTGGATAGATATAGTGAGAAAACATGGTTTGAAAGAAGAATGGACAAAGCTGGCTGGGGATGGTGGCTCATGCCTGTAATCCCAGCATTTTGGAAGGCCAAAGCAGGCAGATCACCTCAGGAATTCAAAACCAGCCTGGCCAACGTGGCGAAACCCTGTCTCTACTAATAAAGCAAAAAAATTAGGCAGATGTGGTGGCACACACCTGTAATACTGGGTACTTGGGAGGCTGAGGCAGGAGAATCGCTTGAACCTGGGAGAGGCAGGAGAATCGCTTGAACCTGGGAGATGGAAGGTGCGGTGAGCCGAGATCATGCCATTGCACTCCAGCCTGGGTGACAAGAGTGAAACTTCATTAAAAAAAAAAAAATTAAAAAAAAAAAGAAGGAAGGAAGAAAAGAAAACCAAAGAAAAGAAAAAAATAGACAAGACAAGAAAAGAAAGAGAATGGACGGAGCTGGCTGGACTGGAACACGTAGGGCTTTGTACACGCTGGCATGCATGGATTCACAGTCACACATTAGGAGTTTTATGCTAGTTTTCTACTAGCATACTAGATGAATTGAAAGCATAAGTTTGAGAGACATCACTTGGTAGAAGGTGAGCCATCTTGAGATATCTGAATGAAGATGTAAGGATAGCAGATTGTTACATGAGTCTGAAGTTGTTAAGAGGAGAGGTTCAGTGAGGGCTAGGACCTCACTTGATTTGCTTTTTTGACATCTAGAACCTTGTCTGGCACATGCCAAGCATTCAGCGTAGAATTCATTGATTAATAAATAAATACTTTCTGAGTATTTTGTATCTAGGTGATATAATTCCAGCCATGGGTACTTGGAGTTTGCCAAGAGAGATACAGACAACATTTAGAAGGTGAGTTTGGACAGGCCTTAAAGGGACCCGTTATTTAACGACCCACTGACAGGGTAAATTTCAACTGGGAATAAAAGGAGTGGCTAGAGAGGAAGGAGGTTCATGGTGGTGATTGTTTCTAGGCAGTCAGATAGAATAACAACTGGGCATTGTCCACAGAAGCTTGTTAGGTAGAGAAAATATATAATCTTCAAAGATGGTAAACACAGGAACCAGACTGGGAGGACTGGAGCTGAGGGAAAGGTGTGGAAATCGAGAGAATTTACTCCAGGGAACACATGGCTATAAATGAAAGAAGGTAGAAGAATGGTACCTGAGAGAAGACAGAGAAGATCAAGAGAATGGAGTTCTTTGAAGAATAATTGGAGAAACTTGATCAGTTTTAAAAGCTCATGAGAAAAATAGAACTGAGATGGAGAAGCTGAATATTCAAGAAAAAAAGGATAACTGATCATGTAATTGTCCAATGTCTGCCTTTTCAACTCTAAAAAATCTACTTAAGTTGTCCAAATATTGGAGAATTTTACAAATAGAGGCTGACTCAGTTCTCAGATCTTACCTGTGGTTGCCCAGAACTCTTCTGTAATTATTACTATCAAGGAACCTGTAAAAACCAGAGAAATTGTTGATTATTTCAGGCATTCTCTGGGTACACTGATATTCTTCGTAGTTTTCAAAATATTCCTCTCATTCTTTGCTGAGAAAAAATAGTTTAGCTGACATGAGAAGCTAGACATGATTTCCCAGAGATTTTGTAGCGTTCCAAATTTTACCATCTGTTTGCATGTGACTAGCTGGAAAAACAGACTCTTTTTGATCCTGAAGTTCATAAACTTGGTGTCATCAGTTGGATTAAGAGATGCACTATCTTATGTTTATAGTGAGATGGATTTATGGATTTTTCATGATGAAAAAGAAGGTACCAATGATTTGGTTGTGAGTTGAACTTTCCATTTGTTGTAAAAATGAAAACTTTTTTTTTCTTTTGAGATGCAATATAATTTTGCAAAAACATGTATTGACTCTGATGCTTCTTCAAGAAATATAGATTCATTAAGAACTAATGGAATAAAAATATTTTTTCTGAGGCCAAAAATCAGAGAAAAAAGTTTTTATCCAAATGATATCTTGCAAACAAAACAGAACTGTTTGATTTAGAATATACATGTCTATGATTGACTCCATTTTTATTTTTTATTTTGAAATAAGTTTAGAATTACAGAGTTATCAAAAGTAATGCGGAGTTCACACATGCCCTCACTTAACTTTGCTAATGGTAAACATCTTACATAACCATAGAAAAATTATCAAATACTAAGAAATTATCATAGGTACAGTTTATTCAGATTTCACCAGTTTTTCCGCTAATCTCCTTTTCCTGTTCCAGGATCCAATTTAGGATCCCACATTATATTTTTGAGCTTTTGTCATTTCTCTCCCTCAGTCTTCTCCAATCTAGGGCAACTTTTTTGTTTCTTTCTTTCTTTCATTCTTTCTGCTTGTTTGCTTGTGTGGAAGCGGGTAGGGCAGAAGGAAGGAGATGTTTCATGGCCTGACATTTTGAAGAGTAGTATTGGTCAGTTATTCTGTAGAATGCTCCTTAGTTTGGGTTAATCTGATGGTGACTAATCAGTTGTGGTTATATGTTTTTGACAAGGCTATTACAGCATGGAGGTGCTCTTCTTGCTGTATTATCTCAGGGTGCAAAAGATAAACATGTTTTTATCACTGGTAATAAAATTATTTTCTTGGTTAAGGTGGTGTTGCTAGATTTCACCGTTGTAAAATTACTATTTTCCTTTTGCAATTAATAAATATCTTGGAAGAGATACTTTTGATTCTTTAAATACACTGTTTCTGTTCAAACATTCACCTAACAATTTTAGCATCCATCAGTGGATTTTGCTTATGACACTTATTACTGTTGTATTCCAATGGTGTTTTCTATTTTCCTAATTCCTGAAAAATTTATTCTAGTAACTATCAAATTACTTACTTGTATCAGAGTTCCATGACAATTAATTTTATTCTATGAATTAGAACACAATATTTTTGTTACTTGATTTGTTGCTCAAATTAATTTTGGCAATTGGAAGCTCTTTTCAATGGTTTTCATAATTTTATTTAACAGGTTTCTACCTTTTTGTATTTTGAGCAATTTCTTTCTTTATGGTACTAGCAAATATTCCAGGCACATCTTTTGTTAAAATGGATTCTTCAGAAACTCATACTTAATGTTTTTCTGTGACAAGACTTGATATTTTTCTATGAAAATCTTGAACACATATTTTAGTATAAATTAATGCAACTCTGAGCAAAACTATCGGGTTCTTATGAAAATTAACAAACTATGTATAAAATTTATATCTAAATGTAAATGACCTAGAATAATCAAAACATCTTTGAAAAAATGCAAAGTATGAGAACTGAACATTACGTGATTTTGAGATCTGTTATGAGGCTAAGTTAACCAAGTCAGTGTTGTATTCATGTAAACATAAATAAAATAAATCAATGGAACAGAAGAAAAAGTCCAGAAATAGACCAAAAGATACATGGACAACTGGTTTTTGATAAAGATAGAAAGGCAATTTACCAGAGAAAAGAAGGTCTTTTCTACAAATAATGCTGGATATCCATATACAAAAATATTAACTTCAGTTCTTTGTAGTCTATAAAAATTATAACTTAAAGGAATCATAAATTTAAATGCAAAACATAAAACCATAATGCTTCCATAGTAAAACACAGGAGAATACAGTTGTGACCTTTTTAGGCAACTATTTCTTATATATGACATCAAAAGTAAGAATTCTGCTCTTTCAATAAAACTGTTAAGAGAGTGAAAGGAAAAGCCTCGGGATGGGAAATGGGATTTGCTAATATTGTAAGTAATAATAGGCTTAATTAGAATATAAAAGAATCATCAAAATTCAATACTAAGAAAACAAACCGCCCACTAAAAATGGGCAAATAGTTTTAACAGACACTATACCTAAGAGTCTATATGGATGACATATCATTTTCTAAAAAAAAAAAATCACAGTTTAACTTAAAATTTTACATCAAGTACATTAACAGGCTTACAGTTTCCGTTCTAAGTGGTACAACCACGAAAGTCTTCATTCCCCATTCTCACAACAAGAAAAAAGCCAAACTAACTGAAAATGAACAACCTCTCTTAGACCCATCAGAGAATCGGAGTCACAGGACGAACTACCTCCCTGAAAACCACGGGGTGGGAGACAGCTGAACATAGAGAATCAAAATTAACTGGCAGTAGAAGACACAGCTGGAGGCAGCAACCGCTAGAAACACTTAAAGTGTAATTGACTAAGTGATGGAGGCTGAGCTGTTAACTAGCTGAGATTCAAACTCCAGGGACTCAGGCTTTGGAGGGAAAGCCACCCACAATTTATTGAGTTTTACCTTCAGGGATTCCACTAGAGACTTAGGATTGAAGACTGCGGAAAAATTCCCTCCTGCTTCTGGCAGGGTGACAGGAAAACTAACCATTTTGAAATACTGTTGTAAATTAATATTTTATCAGAACATGACTGACCTCGAGAAAAGAAAAAAAATGAAAACAAAACTATCCAACACCAGCCCAATTAGCTTTCGACATGGAGAAGAAAAATGTCCAACTCCAGCCTCATCTAGTCTGATTGTCTCTTCTCAGGGAAGATTGGAGGTTGGGATTGGGGAGTAGAGGCTGAGAGTGCTTGTGAGGTCATAGCCCTGGGACACATCTCACTGAAATAGTGAGATCTAACATAGGATTATAGGATGTTCCCCTCTACCCACCCACCCACCCACATTACCACCACATTAACAGAGCTCCTGTGTAATGGCAGAATAATACAACTTAAAGAACTGCAAGGCTTAGACACTTCCCAAGAAGGAGTACCTAGGGAAACCCACACACGAAAATGAGGGGTAAAAGATGCGAGAGGAAATTTTAATCTCTGCCACCTATGACTATGCCAAACAATAAAACAATCTAATTCCCACTCAGATAAATGTAAGACCATCCGTTACATGTCTATATACCTCAGTTCTTTTCATTTCGTAAATGTTGTCTAGTGTTCAACAAAGAAATGCAAGGTATCCTCAAAAAAATAGTGTAATGAGACAAAGAGAAAATATCAAAACCAAACTCAGATACGGCAGAGATTTGGGGATTATCTGACTGGGAATTTAAAATTACTGTGCTCAATCTGGTAAGGGTTCTACTAGAAAAAGCGGATAATATGCAAGAGTAATGTAAGCAGACAGATGGAAATGCTAAAAAGGAAACAGAACAAAATGTGAGAAACTGAAACTACCATAGCAGAAATAAACAATGTCTTTGACGGGCTCATCAGTAGACTTCACATATCTGAGGAGAAATCAGTGAGCTTGAAAATATATCAATAGAAATTTCCCACGTTGAAAGGAAAATAGAAAAACAAATTTAAAGAAGAACAGAATAGCACATAAGAGTGGAGCAATGTTAAAAGGTATAACGAAACGTACAATTAATCGGAAAAGTAGAAGAGGGAATGGAGAACAGTGCGAAAGAAATATTTAAGGTAATAATAACCCAGAACTTTCTTAAATAAAAGACAGACACCACTAGGCCAGCCAGAGGCAGATCATGAGCCTAAAGTTCAATCCCTTCATCACCTTAGACCACAGCCAAAACTGCAAACATCACTTCAGCGGCCCCTCACATGTGCACAGGAACATCCTGCTGTCCCTGCTCTCCCAGCATGATATCCCAGCAAGGAGCTGCAGCAGAAGCACAGTGTCCACTCCATGCCCATCCACAAGGATAAAAAGGTCCAGGTGGTTGGAAGACACTACAAAGGTTAGCAAATCAGCAAGCTGGTCCAGATGTACATAAGGAAATATGTCAGCTACATGGAGCAGGTGCAGTGCGAGAAGAGCCAATGGCACTGCCGTCTATGTGGGCATTTGCCCGAGCCAGGTGGTGATCACCAGGCTAAAGCTGGACCAGAAATGGGAAAAAGTTCTTGAATGCAAAGCTGAGTCTCAACAAGTCGGAAAAGGGAAAGGCAAATATAAGGAAGAGCTTACAGAGAAAATGCAGGAATGAATAGAACCTGTTGGGTGATGATGGTTTACCTGTAGAATTTCAGCTTAGTGCGTGTTTCTTTGGTACTTTTCAGATGTCCCTGGAGCATTTCATTTCCCTCTTGTTTTGTTATTGATCTATGACTCTAGATCAATAACAAATAGTTTAACAGACACTTCTCCAAAGAGTACAAAGACTGTCTGCTAAAACTCTAGATGTGGCAATTCGGATTAATAATGTTATGAATAAAAATTGGAAGTTTCCTAAGTCCAAGTGCTATTTGCATTGTTTTATAAATGAAATCCTCTATCCAAAAAAAAAAAAAAAACCCAAAAAACAGACCCCAAACCACTGATACAGGAGGCTCAGAGAACATAATGTGGGGTAAATAAAATCAATCAATCGGTTACAAGTGCCCAGACAGATTATATTCACATTTCTGAAAAGGAAACGTCTCGAAAGCAGCCGGAAAAAAAGAAAATCTTAGCTAAGGAGAAACAAGCGTAAGAATTACAGAGGACCTCTTGTCAGAAACCATGCAACCAAACCAGTACAAGGTAAAATATTTAAAGTTTTGAAAGGGAGAAAAATTAACCTAAAACCTGTATCCTAAAAAATGAAAAGACCTCAGGACTTTTTCTGACAAACAGAAATGGAGGAAATTTATGACTAGACCAGCTTATTATGTGGCCATGGCAAGGGGGCAGAATGGCATATTCTACAAAATTGAAATCCTAATAAATAGCTAGTGAGTAATGTGATAAATAGCTAGTGAGTAATGTGCAAATGGGCAATGGTACTTACAGAAACTTGGGATGACTTTTCTGATGTTTACAATAACCATATTGATTCAAAACATCATTGTCAGTGCTAAGCTCCTGGAGACAATGGCTAGTACAGCCCTGAAGTCAGTGGGGACAGAAGCACATGAATGAGTGTTGCTATGAGGTTTGAGATCTGCCGCAATATGGACAAGCACAGGAGGCTATAGAAGACTTCAGAGAAGATTCGTATTAGAGAAACTTTCCAGAGCCCTGAAATAAATGACGCGTCTGACTTTTCTCAGAGAGCACTTTAGGAAACAGCATATTTGTAGAAACACCTAGAGGCAAAAGAGAGCTTGACAAGTCCTTCAAGAAACTCAGGGTAGGAGATTTGACTTTCACGGTGGAGAGCTGGTGAGTTCAAGCTTGAGGTAAGAAACATAAATGAAAGATTTTTAGTGAAAGCTGAATAGGGCAGTCTTGGCCATGCTGAATTCAGGGCCTAGATAGAACCCAATGGTGAGGGAGCCTGGCAGGGAGTCAGATCCACAGGTACAGAAGCCTGGGGCAAGGGATAGGTTAGGAGCACAGATCTGAGATTAAGTAGCATAGACAGACAGGATGGGAGTGGTTGATGTCGGAAGAATCAGTGAAAACTAAAAGAGGAAAAGAAGACGGAGTTTTGCTGAGAGCCAGAAAATGGCAGTGCCTCTTCATTTACTGCATGAGGGCTAAATCCATGAGGCGACATATCAGTGCCATCAGGGTTTTTCATAGGAGACATGAAACATTCCTGGAGAAAAATACAGAAGCACCTTCAGGAAAATCTTAATTTAAGGTGTACTTTGTACCCATAAAATAAAATGTTTCTTTGTTACTGCATCAACTAACACTGCTGGACAATTTTTCCACAGATCTCAAGGACCTGATTTGAAACACAAGCTATATGACTTTGTCTTAATCCCCCGTGGGTGACCTTGAGGACCCAGAATGGGAGAATTGGAGAATGCAGCTGACACTGGGCTACAACGGAAGCCAGTGAGACCTGGACGGAGAAAAATCCTCCCATGGGCCTAACAGGCTCTGGACTCAGACACCAATCCTCTTTCCACATCAGAAGTCACAAACATGACCCACAAAGTGTGCAGATTCCCAGGAGAGAAGCCACTGAGTGCTGCAGGGACATTTCTCAATTTGGCAAGCTGCAACAGAAATTAATATACTGAGTGAAGACAAGTTACTCATCCAAGCCATGCTGGGTAGGCCAGCTAGTATTGTAGAACTGTTATATTCAAGGAATCCTCAGTCTTTGATCTTAAGGACTTCAATTAATTGGATGAGGGTCACTCACATTATGGAGGGGAACCTGCTTTCCTAAATCAATGGATCACAGATGTTCATCATATCCACAAATATCTTCACTGCAACATTCACCTCAGTGTTTGACCAAACACTCTGGCGTCATAGCTTAGCCAAGTTGGTAGATAAATGTATCCATCACAAATACAACTCACAAAGTAGCACTTAGCACATTTTCTTAGCTAGTGAATTCTTGGTTTAAAGTGTAGTCTGAAAAATACTGGTATAAATGGCTAACTTTGTTGATAATTTCCACAGTAATACGCAACCAGAAATAAGTTTGGAATGGGCTTACCGATTCCAAACAACTTACAGAGATTTCAAAACTCTAATAATGGCAATAATATTACTAAAGATAAAATAAATCTCATTTTTGGAGCTTGAACTCATAAGAAACATCTTACACTACAGACAGTTCATCTTCCACATGTTTTTGTGTGATTTTGTCACTCATCATGTTTTTATGTATGATTATCAGCATATAGCAGAATAAAGGATTCATTCAATAAGTATACATAATAATTTATTCAAAATTTCAGGCAGTAATGAGAGAGACCCAACAATGCTTTACAAACTAATTGATATTTTTCTGATGATATTTAATAGATATTCATCTCAGTTTAGCATCAACTATGGCTGGCCTGTGAATGTGTTTTGAAAAAGACACTGAAATTTTTTATCAGGATTAAATGTATGTAGCTTCTCTTTTATGATGGAAATTTGAACTTCCTTTTAATTCTAAGGAATACAAGACAGTGTTGGGCATTATCGGTACTATTATTTATATGTGATCTATATGTACTTTATATTATAACATTCTATGTGTGACTCTCAACTGGTTAGAATAATTTAATTAGAAAAAGAAGAAAAAAGCTTCTGTTATTAGGTGTTGTCCAAACATATATGGACATGAGTATTCTTTTCATCCATTCTGCAGTCTAATTAAGGAGCTTGGAAACATTTCAGGTCTTTAGGAACAACCGTTCTTCTTCCAAATACTGCTTAGGTGTTGTGTAGATTCTTCAATGAATTTCATGTTACAGGTTGAATTGTGTTCACCTAAAATTCACATATCGAAGTCTTCAGAATATGACTGTGTTTAATATAGGGTCTTTGAAGAGATTATTAAATTAAATGAGGTCATTAGAGTGGGCCCTAGTCCAATAGGTCTGGTGGAAAAGACCTAAGGAGAGGGGAGTAGAACACAGAGAAACACAGAGGGACTACTACGTCAGGAAATAGGGAGAAGACAGTCATCTACAAGCCAAGGAGAGAGGGCTCCAGAGAAACAAATCTTGCTGACAGACACCTTGTATATGTTTTTTGTGTGTGTTAGATACTTTGTTATGGCAGCCCCAGGAAACAGCTGAATTCTATATCTACAAGTACGCACGGATTTATCCATCTAAGGATTTCAACTTTCCCATGTTAAACATGTCCATAATATAATTCTGTAACTTTCAGATATTAAATTTTTGTCTACATGTTGCAGAAGAACAAACTGAGGCAAAACCACAACCGAATGATTACTTCTGCATGCACAGAGAACAGGGGAGCTGGTGTAGGAGCACTTGTTTGTCTCCAACACACAGATGTCCAAGGGGCTTGATATATTATTAGCAGGTGGTCCCATACCATTGTCAGTCAAGGGAAACACATTAAAACATACAGATTTGTTTTTAATTGGTCATGGTGGATTGTCACGGAAATGGCAATATTTTAGACTTCCACAATGCCTTCCATGAACGCATTCATTTGGGTAACGATGGGAATAGCTCATACTATTTTAGAATTTTAGAACTACAAAGACAACTAAGATAGCTTTTCAGAATTCTAAATATCACATATAAGGGCACAGAAGAGGTTAGTTCACATTTCTGGGGATACACAGCTTGTTAGTGCTGCAAACAATGGCAGAAGATAGATCTGGAGTGACAATCTAATACTCTATAATGCAGCTCAGGTCATGGATTACCTCCTGTGCTAGCAGCTATCATCACCATGCTAATTGTTCTCAAACACTATGCATCAGAATCACCTGCGGGATTTGTTAAAATCATAGAATTTAGGGCTTTATCCCAAGAGTCTCTGTTTTAGCAGATTTGGGTTGGGGCTTGATAGTTTGCATTTTCCTAAGTTTCCAGGTCATGCCGATGCCATGGAGCCAGAGACCACCCTTTGGAACCACCTCTTATGCTATGTTCATTTTATAATACACATTATCATTTCTTCTTGCTTATGCACCCAAACCCTCTAACATCATAATTCTCTCCTACCAACCTCACAGCCACTCACATTTGCAACTGTAAATAGGAAGGGCTGGCTTTGAAGCAGGGGAGAACGCTTTCTCGTAAGACAAACATCCTCAGTAATGGATGTGTGGAGCCTGTCTTCACCCCAACTCTACTTGCAAGGTCTCCTATGAGGTGAAATATGCTTCATCCATCTGTTGAACAGCAAATCTTTTGTATCCATATTTCATTGTAAATACAAACAAACAATACAAGATGATAATTGTTGTAACAGAAAAATGTGGAGAGTGTCGAATAGGCAAAGAAGGTAAAACAGAAGTTTTCTTGAAGTTCCAATTCTGGAATAGCACTTGATATTAGGTTAGGGAATGGAGAATGGGTGGGGTTTCCAAAGGTTGACAAATTGAGAAGGCAATTTGTGAATAAAATGCCCAAAATGTAATTTAGTGGTTCAATTCACTCATTTACTCATTCATTTATTCATTCAGCAAATCTGTTGACCTCCCTGGCCAAATTTTCACTAGATAACAAACTCCAAGGCATTAGGCATGAAAAATAACTGAGCACATATTTCTGCTTTCAGGGACAGGACTAAATAAATAGAAAACAGAGCACTGTGAGTGCTTTAATGGTAATGTGGCCAGATTTCCTTTAGAACATTGTGGAAGAGTGATTAGTTTGTCGTGAGGAAATTGGCATTTCTTCCTCGAAGGCAAGAGTTCATTGGAGAATATATTACCTTGGCTTTAAGTCATTAACTATATTTACAATCGGAGTGTATAGGTAACATGAGCTAATTTTGCAATAAATACATCCGCACGTGCATTAGGACTCAAATGAAAGCTCATGGTTATTCTTGTTAGACAACACCAAGCTTTCTCTGCCAGGGTGATTCATGGATCCAGGCTCCTTCCATGGTGGAGTTCTGGGGGCCTTCTGGGCCTTCACACCACCTATGTCCACCCGGCAGAATGAGAAATGACAGTTTAGAGTGGCTGTGGCAGGTGCCTATGAGCTGTTCGGTTCTTCTGCTCACCCTACATTAACTAGAAATCAGTCATGTGGCAACATCAAACTGTAAGAGAGAATTGGAAATGTAGTCGAGTTGATCCAAGGAGACGAAGAAATCTAGGGTTTGAGAAAAGGACACTTGGCATAATAGCAGGTGCAAATGCATGCAGTTACAAGGAAACCTTCCAAAACAACAATTTCCTTAATTACAGGGCAGCAGTTTGCTGGGCAAGCTGTGCAACAATTAAATCACCAAGAATTAGAACTGCAGCTAAGTCGAGTGATTTAGGTTATGCGTTTCAGATTAACTCTAAGTGTAAGGAATAATCAATCAACACACTGTATGCTAATGAGTTATTGTTGGTCTTAGAAATCTCATGCACAAAGTTATATTTTATAAGCAGTTTCAGGATATATTTGTCATCAGTTGATAGAGCTACAACCCTAACCCAGACCTGACATGTATCTACTGAATGTAGCCTGTGCACTTGTGGGGAAATGGAAAGCAAGCACGTTAAGCGATGTCCCTAAAGTCACACAACCAGATAGAGCCAGATGGAGAATTTAACCCACATTCCTTGAACTCTAATCATTTTTCTTTCCACCGTATTAGAAGTTACAGAGAGGCTTTATGGAATCCACAGAAGCTAGCAGCAGAGATAGGCACTAAGTCTGCATTTTTCTACAGGAACTTTCCTAGTTGGTGCTGGGTTTTGCTCAAGAATCAGAGGTATCTGATATTTGTAAGATTTTCTTTAAATAAAGATGCACAGACTGTTAGTGGAAGATTTTGCAAAAAAGTAATGACAATCCTGTGAGTGAAAGGCATTGATGGAGAAACAGGTTTTCCAAATCTAGTGGGACTTTACCATAACGTCACTAGCAGCTGCAGACCCATTGGAATCTCAGGGGACCCAGCCAGAGCCATATGCTGGCACCTGTTCCTGTCCTGAGGGAGCCCAGTGTTCCAACAAAATTTTGATGTCTTGGCCGATTATGTAAAATTAACATGTGTGTTTGCGGTGGTAATATATATTAACTGAATATTAAATGTTAGTAAGACTGGCATATACATATATATAGAAATGGTTCCAAATGCAACTATCTGTATCTATATTAAGCTCTATATGAGTTCACAGCAAGGTCTGCAGCTTGAATCCGTACCTCATGCACCACTGTGGCCTCCTCTCATTGCTGTTATGTAACCTCCCACAGCAACAGTAGGAAACCAGGCTCCCATAATCCACTACCCATTTACTTAATTGTTTACTTCCTGTATAAATTTAGACTGGTTTTAAAATTATTTACACATATCCCCAGACGGGGCATGGAGACTCACACCTGTAATCTCAGCACTTGGGGAGGCCAAGGCAGGTGGATCCCTTGGGTCCAGGAGTTGAAGACCAGCCTGGGTGACATGGAGAAACCCTGTCTCTACAAAAAAAAAAAAAAAAAATTAGCTGGGCATGGTTTTGCATGCCTACAGTTCCAGCTACTCAGGAGGCTGAGGCAGGAGGATCACTTGAACCTGGGAGTTGGAGGTTGCAGTGAGCTGAGATTGTATCATTGCACTCCAGCCTGGGTAAAAGAGTGGGACCCCATCTCAAAAAAGAGAGAGAAAAAAAAATACAAATCCCCACATTGGAAAACAAAGTACTCTAAAGGTTGAATGCATTAATGTTTACTCTTTTTTCTTTTTCTTTTTTTTTTTTTTTTTTGACAGAGTCTTGCTCTGTTGCCCGGGCTGGAGAGCAGTGGTACAATCTCAGCTTACTGCAACCTCCGCCTCCTGGATTCAAGCAATTCTCCTGTCCCAGCCTCCCAAGTAGCTAGGACTACAGGCACCAGCCACAACACCCGGCTAATTTTTGTATACTTAGTAGAGACGGGGTTTTACCTTGTTGATCAGGCTGGTCTCGAACTCCTGACCTCAGGTAATCCACCCACCTCGGCCTCCCAAAGTGCTGGGATTATAGGCATGAGCCATACCGCCTGACCCAAAGTTTACTCTTTATGCCATAAAGTTCTATGGGTTTTGACAAAAGCACAGTGTCATGTGGCCACAATAACCGTTGCATAGGATAGTTTCAGTGTCCTCACATTTCCCCTGTGCCTCACCTAATCAGCCTTCCTCTTACAAATTGGAACCTTGGCAACACCCATGTGCTTAGCGTGTCTACAGTTTGCCTCTTGTAGAATGTCATGTAAATGAGATATATATTATACAACATCTCAGACTGCCTTTGCTAACTCAGCAATGCACATAGGAAGTTCATTCACGCCTCATTGTGTGAGGCACTTCCGGACTCCAATTTACTTTCACCTACTGAAGGGTCTCTTAGATGCTTCTAATGTGGGGCAATTGTTCAATAAACTACTAGAAACAGTTACATCCTGTTTTTTAAGTGGACATAAGTTTACAAATCACTGGAGCAAATACCTGAGAATGCAACTAATGTGTAGTATGGTGACAGTATGCTTAGCTTTTTAAGAAACTGCTGAGCTATCTTCCAAGGCGCTGTAACATTTTGCATTCCCAGCAGCAATGAATGAGAGAGTCCCTATTGTTTCATACCCTTATCAGTAGTTGGTATTGTCAAGATTTCTGGTTTTAAGTAATTAATAGATGTGTAATAGCATCTCATTGTTGTGCTAATTTGCATTTCTCTGATGACAAATAATGTTAAGCTTCTTTCCATGCTTGTTTGCAATCTCTGTATCTTCTTTGGGGAGGTGTCCATTTAGATAGTTTGCCTACTTTTTAATTGAGTTTGTTTTCTTATTGTTGAATTTGAAAAGTGTTTCTTTGCATATTTTAGATAAAAGTCCTTCATCAGATATATAATTTGAAAATATTTCTTCCTCTGTGTGACTTGTCTTTAGATTCTCATAATAGTGTCTTTTGTAAAGAAGCTTTTGTTTTAATAAAGTCTAAGGTGTCATTTTTTAAAATTTCATTAATTGTGCTTTTGGTATGCATCTAAAAGCTCAGGACAAAACTGAAAGCCATTTGTATTTTTTCCCATATTTTCTTCAAGAAGTTTTAGAACTTTGCATTTTAATCATAGGTAGGTGAGATAGGTGATGTTAATTTTTTTGAAAGGTTTAAGGTCTCTGTATAGGTTCTTTTCTTTTTGTTTTTTTAAAACTGTAAACAAACTTATCTTTCCAGCACCATTTGTTGAGAAGACTTTTCTTTCTTCGTTGAATTGCCTTTGTGCTTTTTTTTTCTCCAAAGATCCGTTCACTATATTTTGTGAATCTATTTTTAGATTGCATTTTGTATTTCATTGATCCATGTATCTATTCTTTCTCCAATACCATGCTGTCTTGATTAATGCAGCTTTACAGTAAGTCTTGAAATTTATTAGTGTCAGTCCTTCAACTTTGTTCTTCTTCAGTATCATGCTTGTTATTCTAGAGTTTTGCCTTTCTATTTAAACTCTGGTGTCAGTTTGTCGATATCTACAAAATAGCGTGCCAGGGTTTTGACTGGCATTGCCTCGGATCTATATATTAATTTTGGAAAAATGAACATCTAAACGATATCGAATCTTTCAGTCCATGACCATGGAATACCTCTCCATTTATTTAAATCTTCTTTGATTTCTTTCATTGATGTCTTATATCATTGACTTTTAAAAATTACAATTCTTAATTAAACAGCCAAATTTTAAGGGTTTTTCACATGCTTTCCTAAAACAGATAAAGCAAGATTCAGGATAATATTGAAATAAACACACCAATCTAGCCAGCATTGTCTGCCTTAATTATAAATCTTCAAATGTCATCCTAATATTGGTTTATTGCAAATTTGCTAGCTGTGTTAGCTCAGTTCCTTTAGAAAGCAGAGTCAAGACAGAGATTAACGTGCTAACACTTCACTTAGGTGCAAACTCAGGAAAGCATAAAGAGAAAATCAAAGTGAGGCAAAGAAAGATGCAGATGAATTCGATCTATTTTCAGACTAGGCATTGTTTTAAAACAATCCTCCAAGAGTCTCAGCAAGTCTTCACACAGGACTTTTGCTTGAAAGCTACATGGAGTTCTACCTTTGAGCGACTCACAGGAGAGAGAAAAATGAGGGAGTTTATCTGCCCAAGGTTTGTCTAACGTCTATTTCTCCTTGAGCAGGACCCCCTGTGGGAAGCCAACTCTTCTGCAACTCCTGTTTATGTCAGCCAGTGTGTCAGCAGCTGAGGAATGCAAATGGCACTCCTCAAGTTGAAGTGCTTTCACAGAACCCTAAAGTGCAGCGATTGCTCTGCAAAGGTTAGACTCCAACCAAAAGAGAGAAAGAAAAAGACAGTTGAGAGAGTCTGACCCAGCACACAGCGGTCATTTCCCAACGCATCCCTCAAGGCTAAAACATACCTGTAGCATACTTCAGAGATTAAAGAGGAGTTTGCAGAAGTTGTTGAAAGTAACTTCTTTTATTCACCAGTCTCTTCATCCCCTAACCGGAAGTGTCCTTGTTCTGCCTTCCGGTATCTACGAGTTCCATTGACTGTATTTGCGTGCTTGGCCTTCAAATGCCCTTCCTCTGTACCCAGGAACACGGCTGTGCTCATTTTTTTTCTTTTCAAATGCATAGGATGTAATTTTCCTTATTTCTCCCCCACATAAAAACTTGCCTTTCTAAACGAGTTTTAGGTCAAATCAATAAAGAAGTTTTGAAAAGGTTGAGTTAAAAATGAAAATTGTAACTGCTGCCGCATATCCTTTCCCAAAGTGAGTAAATTATTTGAGAAGAAATGTAAAATGGCTTTCCATGGTGTCCTAAGGCATGGTGGCATATATCTAAAATAATTTACCCACGTTCCTTTCATATTAGACGTGGAACTGCATCACGAGGACAAATATAACCATGGCAGTGAGTTTCAGAAGAAGACAGGTGAGAGTTGAGACAGTGGTGCAAAGAGACTGTGGATATGTTGGGTTCGCAGGTGGGCTAATTCATGGGGTCCCTTTTTTTTGTTGTTTTTTTACTTTAATTTCTTGAGCTTTTATTTTGTTAAACCTGGATCTTTAAGAATTATTATGTGTGGGCCGGGCGCGGTGGCTCACGCCTGTAATCTCAGCACTTTGAGAGGCCGAGGCGGGCAGATCACCTGAGGTGCGGAGATGGAGACCAGTCTGGCCAGCATGGTGAAATCCTGTCTCCACTAAAAAATACAAAAAGAGAGGCCGGGCGCGGTGGCTCACGCCTGTAATCCCAGCACTTTGGGAGGCTGAGACGGGCGGATCACGAGGGCAGGAGATCCAGACCATCCTGGCCAACATGGTACAATCCCGTCTCTACTAAATACAAAAAAAAAGGAGCCGGGCGTGATGGCGGCGCCTGTGGTCCCAGCTACTCAAGAGGCTGAGGCAGGAGAATGGCGGGAACCCGGGGGGCGGAGCTTGCAGGGAAGCAAGATGGCGCCGCTCACTCCAGCCTGGGCAACAGAGTGAGATTCCGTCTCAAAAAAAAAAAAACAAAAAAAGTATTGTCTGTGAAATGGAAGTCAGACAATGAACATTTTGCATTAGACCTTATAGTAGCTCTAAGAAAGAGAGAACAAACCAGGCAGCAATTTGTATGGACCCCTTAGCTCCGTTTGAAGACTGGACCCACGGCCCCCGCTGGGCACGGGAGCTGCTCTTCTGACTTTAGTGGAGCTGTGGAGCGGCCAGGCGAGGGGAAGAAAAAACACCAAGAAGCTTTTCCACCACTGCCTTGCTCTCTATTCAGTGTTTGCTGTAGATCTTTGTTTCTCGGAGCTCTGACAAGGTGAGTTCTGACAGCTGCTTCTTGTTTTTTAAAATGTTTTTGTGGGGGCCAGGAGCTTGGAGCAGCTTATCTCGCTATTTTGCTGATACCATTCCTCATTCATAATTCATTTTTAGATTCTGTCAATTTTAATGAGAACTAAAATTTTTATGTAGATAGAACAAAGGGCTATTAAGAAAAAATGTGATTTTTCTCTTAAATTGAAATTAAAATGGAATAAATAGAATATTCATCTGGAGGTTCACAACAGCATTCCACTTACTTCCCTTATTAGTTTCTATGCCATTTTATTGATTTCTTTCAAGATAGCTTATGTGATATTTTTAATATCTCATTTCCGTTAAGAATTGCAATCTAATATAAAAATTCTCTTGTATCATTTTAACTTTATGACTCTGTATTATAAAATACATAATAGTATATGAAAACTGTTAAAATATAATTTTATTAATATTTTCTTATTTAATGTTAGTATTCTTTCCAAATATTATTGATGCACCATTTTTAGTCTTCATTGATCAAAGCTCATGAACAAGTAAAAAATATTGGACATAAGGGAAATGTCTGAAAAGTAGCAATGCATTAAGCATATGATAAATATCCTACCAGGGAAGCAGGGCCCTCCCATCTACCTCCCAACCTGAGGCTGTTTGTTTTACATTTGCTATCATAAGGTGATGGCATATTTCAATAAAACTTTCTGAAATATGAAAAAGTATAAACATAAAATTCAGGTTTTAGCATAAAAGGTTAAAAATTAAAAACAGTTCTCCCTTTTCTTCTCTTCAAATCAAGAGGAGAGAGAAACCACTCTGCCCAAGGGAGGCAGAGCCTGTGTTTGTCACACACATTACAGCGAGGGACACTGAGACCCTTGAGGCCAAATCAGCACACAGGAAGCAACAGACCATGGTCTGTGGTTCCAAACACAGAAATCCAGCAAAGGAGTCTTCTCCAACACACACAGGCGTGACACCTGAGTATCAGCCTCGCTAATAACAATGCCATGGCTGGCAGGGGACCCTCCTTAAGACTGTCTAGCCAGCAACACAGCTTTGCCCTGTCCACTCACCGGCACCTTTTTATTTTTATTTTATTTTTTAGACAGCTCAATCAAGAAATACTAAGGAACAGCAAAAATAACAATTGCAAAAACTAGTCTAGGATGACTACAAAAACCCACAAATATTAAAAATTTAAAAATCTAAAGAAAAGAAAGAAATAAGCATGCCAAAGGGGAAGATAACAGGAGAAAGGTATGGCAGCCAAGAGCACTCTATTGGCAGCTCTTTCCAGAAAGTGGTTTCCAAATATATTCCTACTCATTAAGGAATAAACACTTAAAGCAACCACTTTCATAAAATAAAAGAAAGATAAGAAATGTGAAAGCTTAGGTAAGTCGTGGTTGACAAAAGAAATTGAAACATGGCTGGCAGAGCTCAGGAAAAGGTGGAAAAAATACAACTATAATTGGAATGAAAGTCACTTTGAAAGCTAAAAAAAAAATACTGCTAAGAACACAGGAAAAAGAAAGGATTCAGAAACACGAGAACAACAAATTAAACACTAACACTTTATAAATATTGTAAATAAATTATACATATGAAGATAGACCAAGGATATTCAGCATATACAAGGATACCAGCATACCTGGTGTTCACTGAATGAAGAATTAAAGTCATTGCAAAAAATACTTACAATTATAATTTAAAAAACATTTTTAAAGAAATAAAACAATACTTCATAGCATACACTGAATAGGTACACTGTATTCCCTCTAAGAACAACGTGAAGATATTCTATTAAAGGTGCTGCATGCTAGAACTAAAGAAAAAAAAAATTGGGGGCTCAAGGCCAAAAGAATAACTAACTTAAAAGAGGTAAAATATTAGGGTGGCTTCACATTCTTGGCAGCAGCTTCAATTCTTGAAGAGTAATATTGCTTCCAACAACATCAAGAAAAGTGTCACTCAATAGTTTTATAGTCAATTTGTCATTCACTTATAATAGACCTACCACTAAATATTGAAATAATTACAAAAATATTGTTACAGAACTCCTTTCTTGTCAGAAATACCAGATAGAAAACCTTGCAAACAAACAACTGGAAAACTGATTTGAAGAGGGGAGTATTCAAATGATTTAAATGTAGAGCTAAAACAAACAGAAATAGGTATTCACAGTTACATTGTGGAATATGAATATTACAAATGCCGAAAACATAGCTAGGTATATGTAACAAAAATTGACAGGTGAAAAATTGAAGAAGTGGGGAGGTAGCTAGGGTCATATAAATGTAATTATCTTAAAAATAAAAACGCTAAGCAAAAAATAATGATAATAATCTATACAGTGACAGAGTGGAAGGCAGAGGGAAAAAACACATAGAAATAAGTGAATGTCCCCACTACTCACAACATGAGTCCATAGATACCATGTGAGAAAATAATTAATACTGACAGGAAATTATCACTATAACAAAATAAATGTTCTGTAATTAGAACAAAGAAACAGAAACTAAAACTAATATAATAGTAAAACTAAAAATAACATGAATCATACAGTGAAAAATTCTAAAAGAAAGGTAAAAGCAGTAAACACAGGAAAGTATCACAAAGTTAACACCAACGATGTGTGTCCAATCTGGGAAAAAAACAGTTAAATAAAAAGCATCTATTCACTTGATGAATCCCTAACTAAAATTCATCCATCCACTTAATAAAGGAAATATTTCTGAAAAGTGATTTACAAGTGTTGAAAATAAACAAGAAAAGTGCAGACCCACCGAATACAAACAAAAAACAGCAAACCACAATTTTAATATGATTAAAGGTTGAATTCAGGAGAAAGAACACTAAATAGGGCTAGTAATGGCAGTTAGTGAAAAAGTCTACAATCCACATTTCAATAAAAGTTTCACATTTTTAGATAGCTAAGTACCAAATAACAGAATTAATTGTTGTAAAGCAAAAAAAAAGGAACTGTAAGAATAAATATGGCTGTGTGTGATGTCTGCGCCTGTAATCTCAGCACTTTGGAAGGCCAAGGTGGGTGGATCACTTGAGGTCGGAGTTTGAGACCAGCCTGGCCAACGTGGTGAAATCTCGCTGCTACTAAAAACACAAAAATTAGCTGGGCGTGGTGACGCATGCGCCTCTAACCCCAGCTACTTGGGCGACTGAGGCAGGAGAATTGTTTGAACCTGGGAAAGGGAGGTTGCAGAGCTGAGATCTCATCACAGCGCTCCAGCCTGGATGACACAGCAAGACTCCATCTGGGAATAATAATAGTAATAAAATAATAATAATAAATATATGAAAAAAGCATTTGTTTGTGATAGGGATCCACAAACTGCTGGTGTCTGTCTCACTGGCTCATTTTGAAAAGAAAGAAAGAAAAAAAAGCCCTATTGGAATCCCATTGTGGGTTTTTTGTAGATGGTCTTTTTCAACCCACAGACTGAGTTGAGTAGTTGCAGTGGAGGCTGCATGGCCCACAAAACTGTACTTATTCACTCTCTGGCCCTGCAGAGAGATAATTTGCTGCCAGCTGGAGTTTAGAAGACTAAGTTTATTATAGTCAATACAGGCAGGAAAACAAAAGCAAAAACCATTAAAGAATAGAAGTAATCTGGTAAATTAGTATCTTATTAAATTATATTTTTATACATGAGCACTCTAAGATCAGAAAAGACACCATCTTTTAAAGTTCTAATTACCTTTTAAGAAAAACAAACTGTACATAAAACTGCAAAGTAAGCAATATATTCTCGAGGTAGCAAGAGACATGGATGGATTCTTTGATTACAATTCAGTATGCTAAAGTATTAAAATGATCATAAAATTAAATGGTGCTATTTCCTGGGAGTTTAAAATGTTTTCCTGAGATAGCACTTGGGTATAATGGAAAATGTAACTGGAATGTTATTGGATACATAGAGTAATACACAAAGGAGAAACTGTATTTCTGAACCTAAGGGACAGAGCAACAGTAGCGCCAAGAGAAAAATATTTGGTCTTATGTATTTGAAGTACTAAGAAAAGGAGAGTAAATGTAAGAAAATTCAAGGCCTGAGATGAAGGAGTTAGAGGGTGAGCAAAGTTATGAAATCAGGCCAGGCGCAGTGGTTCACACCTGTAATTCCAGCCCTTTGGGAGGCCGAGGCAGGTGGATCACCTGATGTCAGGAGTTCAAAACCAGCCTGGCCAACATGGTGAAACCCCGTCTCTACTAAAAATACAAAAATTAGCCAGACGCAGTGGCGTGCACTTGTAATCCCAGCTACTCGGGAGGCTGAGGTAGGAGAATCACTTGAACCCAGGAGGCGGAGGTTACAGTGAGCCACGATTGTACCACTGCACTCCAGCCTGGGCGACAGAGTGAGACTCCATCTCAAAAAAAAAAAAAAAAAAAAAAAGTTATGAAATCTTTTTATAAAATAGAGACTTACCACTCTAGTAACCTTTGTGACCATCTGATAATCTCAGGCATATTGGACAAAAGAAGAACGATTTGCTGAACCTTGGTTTGTTATTAGCATGAAAGAGGTTAACCATGCTGGTGGCTCCTCTGGGTATTGTAGGAGTCATGTACCACATATGGAAATGCTACTCTGATCACTCATTGAAGATTCTGAAAAGGCAAAAGCTTTCATTCATGTTCAGAGCAAGAATAGAGTCTCCAGGTACTATTCAGACTCATTTGTCATAGCAGGGGGCCAGGGTTGGGGGTGAGATGCTCGTGTTCAGAGGAGACAGTGGCCTCAGGCCTTAGAGGGACCTTGGGGCCAACCCTACTCCCTCCAGACAGCTCCTGCTCACTCCGGAGCACCCTTAGTTTCTTAACCTTCTCAATGGCTGCTCCTCCAGCTTCCCAGTAGTCACGTGAACCACATGCATCTTCTAACTAAGCACCCTTCAAGGTGAGACACCTGGAGTTGGTATCCAGTGCAGATTGCATTCAACCTCTTGATGATACCCAGCCCTGGAGGGCTTCCAGTCTTCTGTTGTTTGTTTAGAGTAAGGAGAGGCCTACCTCCCCTGGAATGTGAAGGAACATGTCCTCAAGGAGGTGATATTGAGGCTGTGCATTGCAGCATGAAGGGATGTTCATTATGTAGAAAGGAATGAGAGGGACAGTGGGAAAAACATGTGAAAGTGTTATTCTTTGATGTTGTTTTTACAGTTAGATGATAAGCATCTTGAAGAACAACAACATAGCTAATACAAGTTTACCTTCTGTAGATAGTCCTGAGCTCATAAGTGTTTGCTCCCAGGTAAAGAAAGAACCAGTGGTGTTTCACAAAAATAGAAGCTGCTATTATAGGTGGGCGTTTTTATTTTATTTTATTACATGTCAGTAGTTTAACCCAGTAGTTTCCCTACTTAGCTTTGCATCAAAAGAAATTAAAGAGCTTTAAAAAATACAGATTTTCAGGACCAACTCTGTATCTACTGAATCAAAATGTCAGATACAAGACATTCAGAATTCTATATTTAGAATGAGCTTCCCCTGGGATTCTGACACGTGGACATGTGTGGGATCTATTGGAATCTACAGTCCGTGATATCTATGTTTTTGGCTATATAATTTGATATATAAAATATATATAGAGAGAAGGATAGATAGGCAGATAGGTAGATAGATAAATTTGTACGGGCTGTGTTTAGCAATATTAACGTAGTTGTCTTTATCCTCAGTCTGACTAAATGCTTGTCAATTATGTTGGTCTTTTCAAAATACCAACTCTTAGTTTTGCTGATGTATTCTGTTTATCTATTCTGTACTTCATTTGTTTCTACTCTAACACTTAGTTCCTTTATCTGCTAACTTTGGCTTTAACTTGTCCTTTTTCTAGTTTTTTGAGGCATAAAATTAGGTTGCTTATTTGAGGTATTTTTTCCATTTTGTTTTAGGTGTTTATTACTGTAAATTTTCTTTTTAGTGCCTGAATTTCATGTGTTTTGGTATGTTGTCCTATCATTTTCATTTGTTCTATTTTCCTGTTTCCCCTATAATTTGTTCTTTGATTACTTGTTCAAATGTATGTTGTTTCATTTTCACTTTGAGAATTTCCAGTTTTTCTTTTGGGATTCTTTTCTAGTTTCATTTCATTGTGGTCATAGACGATGCTTGGTGCGATTTCGATTTTCACAAATTTATTACAACTTGTTTTGTGGCCTAGCATATGATCTATCCTAGAGAATGTTCCAAGTGCACTTGAAAAGGATCCATATTCTGCCTTTGTTTGGCGAAGTATTCTGTATATGTATGTCTGTTGGGTGCAGTTGGTCTATAGCATTGTTAAATCTTTTGTTTCCTTGTTGTTCTTCTGTCTGGTTGGTCTATTCATATTTAAAGTGAGGTACTGAAATTTCTTACCATTGATGTATTACATTCTACTTTGAGTTCTGTCAATGTTTGACTTACGTATTTGGCTGCTTTGTTGTCAGGGGCAAATAGATTCATAATTATTACATCTTTCTGGTCAGTTGATCCTTATATTGTCATATCACATCTCTCTTTGTCTCCTGTCACAGCTTTTGAATTAAAGTCTTCACTGTCTGAAATATGCCTGGCCATGACTACTCTCTTTTAGTTACCATTTGCATAGGATATTTTTTCTATCCTTTCACTTTCAGCCTATGTATGTCCTTATCTAAAGTGAGTCCTTTGTAGAGAGCATATAATTGTATAATTGTGCGTTTTTCAAAATCTATTCAGTAACTCTAAGTCTTTTATTTTGGGAATTTAATCCATTTACATTGACAGTGATTACTGATAGGTAAAGACTTAATATTTCCATTTTGTTAGTTGTTTTCATATGTTTTGTAGTTATTTTGCACCTGTTTTCCTGTCTTGCTACCTTCCTTTGTGTGTCTTTTAGATTTTGTTTTGGCATGCTTTGATTCTTTTTGCATGTTATTTGTATATCTTCTATAGGTATTTTTTTGTGGTTTACACTGGGATTACATAAATTATAACATCAATTATAACAATCTTTTTTTTTTTTTTTGAGACAGAGTCTTGCTCCATCGCCCAGACTGGAGTGCAGTGGCACTATTTTGGCTCGCTGCAACCTCTGTTGCCTGGGTTCAAACAATTCTCCTGTCTTAGCCTCCCAAGTAGCTGGGATCGCAGGCGCCTGCCACCACACGCAGCTAATTTTTGTATTTTTAATAGAGACAGGGTTTCACCATGTTGGTCATGCTGGTCCCAAACTCCTGACCTCAGGTGATCCACTTGCCTCGGCCTCCCAAAGTGCTGGGATTATAGGCGTGAGCCACCACGCTAGGCCTATATCAATCCATTCTAACAGATAGAAAGGACACAAGGCTCTACTCTTTTATCTTTACTCTATTTTATCAATATTACAACTTACATCTTTTAAAATTATTATTAATTAACATAGTTTTATAGTTAATTTTATGCTTTTATGTTTTAAATTCTATACCAGAATTAAAAGTGATTTGCACACTACTATTACAGTATTATAGGATGCTGTATTTGCATATATATTTTCCTTTACTAGTGAGTTTTATACTTTCATCTGCTTTCATGTTGCCATCTAGTGTGTTTTTGTTTTAATTTGAACGGTTACCTACAGCAGTTCTTTTCAGGCAGGCCTAGTAATGTGGAACACCTTCAACTTTTGTTTATCCAGGAATGTTTTTACCTCCTTTTAATTTTCAAAGAGTACTTTTGCCAGAAACATTAAGTTTCTCGGACCCAATAATTTCAATTCAACTGTCTTTCAGGTTGCTGATTTTTCTTCTGCTTCATCAAGTCTTCTGTTGATTTCCTTTATTTATTTTTCAATTTAGTTATTGTATTCTTTAGCTCCAGAATTTGTGTTTAGTTATTTTCTATAGTTTCCATAGCTTTGATAATATTCTAATTTTTTAATGTATTGTTTTTCTGATTTTATTTGGTTGTCTACCTGTGTCCTTTAGTAGTGTGTTGAGCTTCATTACGACAATTACTTTGAATCTTTTGTCAGGTAATTCATATATCTCTGTTTCTTCATGACAGTTTCTGAATTTTTTTTTTTATTGGGGACATGTATTCTTGTTTCTTTGTTTTTTGCCGTTATGTTTTTCAAATAAACTCTTAGCTCCATTCTATTTCTTTTCTCCTACTGGAACTATTGTCATGTGTGTGTTGGTTTGCTTGATTGAATCCCTTAAGTTTTTTGTGTGTGTTTTAACTTTTCAGGGAGGTCGACCAGTCTCTATGGGAGCTTTTAGTGTTTGGTTCCCTCTTGAATCTTTACATAGTGCTGCACATTCTCTCTCGGTGCAAGAAGACAATGAGCTCTGAGCTCTCGGATGTTTTCAGTGGTCCTTAGCCATCCAAACTATGCAGGTGTCTCAGCATTCTAAGTCAGAGAAGACAGAAACTCATCCCTCAGGAAGCCTCCCCAAAATTAGGATTATTACATGTACATTCCACTCTTCTCTTTCTTTCCCAAGGCAGAAGCTACAAGTTTAGCTCTATTTTTTTTAAATCACGAGCTGTCATTACTTGGTGGAGAGACTAATATAGTTAAAATGAAATTGGCTTTTCTTTTCCTATTTGAACACAGCAGTTGTTGGATTTGAGTTGCCTGTGGCATCACAACTTTCTGTTTTCTGGAGTTTCTGTTTCTGTTTCTCTTAGATGTTTCTATGAGTGTATATTGTTGTTAGGTCAGTGTTTCTGTAACAGAACAATTTCTAGAGCTCCCTGATCCATTATCATGCTGATATCCTATCTCTAGATACCTTTAGCAATAACGTACAGTTGATCCTTGAACAACATGAATAAAAAATGTACAAGTCCACGTATACATGGATGTTTTTCAATAAATACATTTGGCACTTTTTATCTGTGGTTTCCACATCCATGACCAATTATGGATAAAAAATACAGTATTTGTGGGATATGAAACCTGAAGATATGGAGGGTGAACTTTTCATATCCATTGGTTCTTCAGGGCCAACTGTGGGACTTGAGAATTCATAGGTTGTGGTTTCTGAGCCAGTGGAGCTTCTGGAACAAATTCCCCATGGATACCAAGGGACAATTGTTGTATTCAATAATCTTTTCTAACCCTAGTAATTATATTATTTGGGAAATCTTTTTTGGAAGGTTTAATGTTGTATCTTGTGGTGAACAACTTAGAAATTTTACCTGAAACATTTTGTAGGCGTCAAAGTGCCTTTCTATAACTTTAAAAATTACCATACATAATGTGTATTAATCTGGGACAGACTGTACTGGTAGTAAATATTCTATTTGTACAGCTATTCTCATTGAATTTCCCTTTATTATGTTAATGTTTATGCTAATAGTTTGGAGATATATATTTATATAAGCAAATATATATGTGTACCTACATATATATGTATTTATGTATATTCACATGAATAAATATATTAATAAATATTAAATTATATATGCATAAAATTAACTGTAGTGTCTATCTGTATCTCCAGATATCTTGGAACTTAATTTATGTCAAGATTTGATGATTAGTATCTAAGTTCAAAACTATGTTTCTCAGTGAACTACATATGAGCTGAAGCCTGTAGTCCCAGGTACACATGACCATAAATAAAAAGCTAAATACAAAATACTAAAATAGCTGCCTTAACTTTGCATTTAGATAATAACTATCTCTCAAAGAGAAATAAAATATCTATATAAAAAAATTAGAGTAGCTTGTTTTTCATGCTAAAATAAGTGACTATTGAATTAAAGAATGCCACAAGTACCATGCTAAAGGTTAATGAGGTGTAAAACATTCTGCAGTTGGCATTAAACATTTATAAACCATTTTTATCTGCACAGTGTCTTACAAGCAACTCTAGGTTTACACACAGACAGCATTTCTTCTTATTGAAGTAACTAGAGGATGAAATTTTTGTCTCCGTAAATAGCAAAGTTCATAAACAAATTCATATTTTGAGCATTGTAATTGTATTATCTAGTTAAGATTGTTTATTCAAAACACTCTATAATAGTAAGCATCATTTCTGACTGTTGCTTTAACAAGATATTAGAACAAATAAGATGTAGTTTACTCTCACGTAAATTATTTTAGGTTGTAAACCTTGAAAACATTTATAAAGCAAGCATCTACATCTTTTTAGATTCGAGTAGGTTTGATAGTAGCAATGTTATTTTCTAGCAGCGAATTAAAATGTCCCTAGGCCATAAATGGCAAAAAAAAAAGTCACTCATTGGGTGGGAGGGCCTCCAGCAAGTCCGCTTATTGCAAGTAAATATCATTTTAATGTTCAATAATTTTTAAAATGTAGTGTCTCTGTGCACCTTCACAACATGCATTGAAGAAGGCAAAGTTGGCTTTATTTGCCTCCTTAGTTAAAATGTGTGTAAAGGAAACCCTGCCTAATTTAAATAACTCCCCCAATTCTATACAGATTATTAGAAAATCTCTCCCTCTAGGTCCCAGGATTTTTTTGAATTAAGCCAGATGCTTTTTCAAATAACTCTTTTCTCCCTTTGGGAAAAAAAATAGGAGAATTAAAATCAAGGAGGACAAAAGAAGGGCACATCCTTTCCAGGCTTTTATAGTTTGGGGCATACTGGAGATGTGAATTTTTGAAAGAAAAAAAAAGGCGGGGGGCGGGGGTCAGTCACATACCAAGCTATCTTGTCCCAAGTTTCTCAGGACAATGAAGATGTCATATCCTTCAGGCCAGGTGAAAAGCGCTAGATTTGGCCAAAGACAGGAAAGAATACTACTCAAAATAGACAGCAATAGTTGCCGAACAATGGTAAGGATTATAGGGCTCCCTAACTCCCAAAATCTGTCTTTTTCAAATGATTTATGATATTTTAAAATAAATGTATGTTTACATTTTTGTATAATTCAGAAAAGAGCTTTTGAAAGATGGTGTCAGAGCCTTCTTAAAACCTGTTTATCCCTAAGTTAATTATTTCTCTTCTATCCCACTTAGGGAAGCACTGCCCCTAGAATTCCCTCCCTTATCTGTTTTTCTACAGCTATTTTGTTTCTGCTCTTGCCTCATCTACAGTGAGGTAACACCTACAAAGGCAGTTGGGAAAATACGAATATAGTGTGTACTGGGAAATACTTTCAAGACTAACAATATTCTCTACTTGTCTGTTAAGGCCAAATCATTGAATCTCTATTCAAAGCAAATTGATTCCTCCTTAAAGTCTGAGAGACAAGAAAAATAATTAAATAAAATGATTTTCCCCTCCAGGAACACAAGTGCTAAATTTGTAGTTAATATCATTTACACACGAATAGAATAAGAGAATACCAATCCTAACAAAGACATTTCATATGCATTATATTTGATGATCGAGTAATGGATTTTCCTAAGGAGTCTCAGGTAAATATGCTCTGTGCACAGCTGTCTCTCCCATGGATCACTTAATGCTCCGTCCTCAGACCTCTTCTCTCTGCTTTATGGACTCTCAGGATCAACTCGTCATTCCCAAAGCTTAATAATCATTGTCTCAGGGCTTTTCTGAGTTTCAAGCTAAGAGCTCCAGTTTTTCAAAAGATACGTGTCTATTTGAATTCATACACTGATATGGTTTGGCTGTGTCCCCACTCAAATCTTATCTTGAATTGTAGTTCCTATAATCCCCACGTGTTGAGGGAGGGACCTGGTGGGAGGTAATTGAATCATAGGGGCAGTTGCCGTCATACTGTTCTCATGATAGTGAGTTCTCATGACAGCGGATGGTTTTCTAAGGGGCTCTTCCCCTCTCCTTTGCTCATTCTTCTTCTTCCTGCCACCATGTGAAGAAGGATGTGTTTATACGTCCCCTACCACCATAATACACGATCTAAGCCCAGTTCAGGGTTTTTCTCCTAAATCTGCCTCTCAGCATTGTTACGTATTGTGAGTTAATGGCACCATTTTCTTTTTTTTTTTTTTTTTTTTTTTTTTTTTTTTTTTTTGT